>NC_056726.1:1924427269-1924434769 GCF_019279795.1 Protopterus annectens
ATTACTGGAAAATCAGCACCAATATCAGCTTTACAGCATGAGTCATCTAAGGAATACCGCACAAGACTCTTCTCTCAAAAAAGACCTGCAGTCTCTCATTACAAATATACAGGAACTTACAATAAAAATCGACAAGATGGACAATAAAATAGATACTTTTAAAGAAAAGAGCTCACAACAACTGGAACAGCTTCAAGAAATGTTTACACAACAGAAAGGACAGATATCACTTATTGAACAGTCATTAAGTGACATTGACACTAGAGTCCAAATAGAAGAACAACAAACTGAATTCTTACTTCAACAGAATACATATTTACTAGAAAAGCTTGATGATATGGAAAACCGAACAAGAAGAAATAATATTAGAATATATGGTCTACCAGAAAAATCTGAAGGGGACAATATGATAAACTTTCTTACCACCTGGATACCAGATGTAACAAAATACCTGAAGCTCTTTCATATGGTATAGAACGGGCATAGATCACTAGCAGCTTCTGGAAATGCTTCTTCTCCGGTAAGAACAAGCCGAGATCTATAATTGTGAGACTTTTTCTACACAAGATAAAGATCTTATATTAAGAAATGCTTGGGCAAATTCTCCCATCAAATACAATGATTCATTAATAAGATTTGACAATGATTATTCTACAAAGGTGGTTTCAAAAGAAAAGAATTTCTACCAATAAAAAAACCTTGAAGAAAAAGCAACTGAAAGTCCATCTTTTATTTCCAGCAAGACTGAACGTTTTCTACCAAATGGAATAAAAATCTTTGAAACAGTAGATTCAGCAATAAAATACCTTACCAACAACAACATCCTAACACATGAAGAATCTATGGACTGGACAATAAGTACAATCAAGAGAAATGCTGAAGTAAATAATTGGAAAACTGTTGAGCAAAAGAAAAAAACTAAAGGACAAATAATCTTACATATGTTATATTCTGTAAAAATCTAAATAATAATACTAACAACAAAAGAAAAGTTCTTACTGTCTTCAAGTTACACCAAAACAGGTACTGTTTTCAATTATATTTTAAATGTCAAAATTAGCATAAATGTAAATACATTTATCTCAAATCACATCAATATACTAAGCATAATTTAAACATTACTCTACTTTTCATTATTATCCATCTATTATTTTCATATTCTTAATCAGAGTAATCAATGCATAATAATGTTCCCAAATAGTTTATTTATTTATTTATTTATTTATTTTCTCTCTTTGTGTTTTGTTGTTTTTATTTTTCTCTTCTTTTTATAAAATCTTCATTAACTTATAATACTTTAATCAGTATATGGTTATATTGCTTAATAGGTATAGTAATGGCTGCTATATAACTTATTATTAGTTACATCCCTGATAGTATTACTTTTTATAAGTTAAAAGTGTCCCTGTTTGGATAAACGCTAATGCTGGGCAGAAATGTGTTGCTTTTGAAATGAAGTATTTCAGTTAGGATGTATCATAAGACTACTTTAAATAATCTTAAAAGATGTTCTGCCTTTGACCCATATGCACATACTGATATAGTCCAGTGAAAAATATGTTTTAAGTGATATTTTGAGGCTATAAGTCATGTGTGTTGTGGCTCCAGACATCCGGAGTTGAAAGATGCTTGTGACTAGCTTAGATATCCTGTTGTCTTTTCTTTTGTAGAGAAATAAGGCATAGCATGTTTAAAATGCAAAGTTTGACAGTTATGAACACTACTCCGTAAACTAGAGTGCTTGCGTGCACACTACATGAGTTTGTCACCAAATAAGAGGAGGGAAAAGAAAAAAAGAAAAAACACATACCTTTTCCCCGCTTGGTTCTCAAGACAATTTAACAGCCACAAACATCACTAGAAACTTGAGTTACTTATTGCTTGTCGCATTTACTTGTGTACGCCATCCCCTGACTCTTTCTAATTGACGTCTAGTCAGAAAATAAGCTAGGTTCACATTTAAAGATACAGAAACCTAAATTCCTTCTAAGGAAACATAAATAATATAAAAGGTTCATATAAATATACACAGATATTTATTTTTGAAGCACTTTCAGTTTATGGCTACTGATGTCTTCTAGCACCTTGATAGATAAGGACATATATCTGCTTGTCTTTCTATCAGTTTAGATTTCCAGACATTTTAGCTATCCTTTACTATGTTTTATACAGCAGAGTTTAAAAAGCAGAAATTAATCATCAGCAAATAAAATCACTGCTGTTTTACAAATTCTCTAAAGAAACTAGTAAATGTCAAGCAACTGACAGGTTTGTTTTGGGGAGGGTTGCCATTTCCCACGCTGGTGCTCCTGCAGAATACTACTGATGTCCTGCTGCCAAGGTATGCCCTCGGGTGGGCAGGTGGGATGCAACAAGAAGGTTGGATGTGCATTTGGCAAATCAAACATTTAGATGGCGTTATGGTATACTAGATGGAGAAAGTGGAAGCAATGATTGTATAGGCAACTATAATGAGTAACATAACAACAGTGGATTTGACCCGTGTGTCAATTATACAATGTTTATATCCCATGTGGCTTTGGGCTTTGTCAAGCATCTGTGTTCTACACACATATTGTGTTGGATCTGATTTGAGTGGAAGGGGGAGAGGCTTAGCCCACACCCTAATTTGTTACTGGGTTGCCATGCATTATGGGCATGCATTGTGGCAGGTACTCAACGGGCTATCCATCCTTAGATGGCTCATGCTGTTCCCGTTTGCTCATCTGAATGGTGACTGCAGCTGTGCTCTTCTTGTTATGTTGCCTGGCTGTGGCTTCACCCTTCTTATAATATTGTCTGGCTTTTTACATTATCAAGAATGACACAATACTAGTGTATGCGGGTATATCATGTTACTGTTAGTGTGGACAAGGATGTTTGACAATGCAACTATGATTCTTGGAGCTTTCTGCAGACGGGTGTGTTGTCTGGCAGTTGAGAGCCTGGTTGTTCCTGATCAGCGGACCTGTATTTTTGTGTTTCAATGTGACTGCATGAAAGGATGCCAGTATTGGTCTGCAAGTTTGGTGGGCAGTAGATTCATTGGGGATTGATTTGAGGAGACACTTGTATTATGGCTGGGGCACTTGACATTTGATAAATGTATCCTCTCAATGATGCATTCTGTCTGGTCATTGGCTGTAAAACAGCTTTTCTGAGAAATATTGTTGTGGTGCCAGTTAATGATTTGGATTAAATGTTTCTATATACAGTCGTGAAGCAATTGCCAGGATAAAATGGTACTATTGCAGTGCATGGATCATCGTGGCTGTCCTCCGATGTTGGAGGAAAAACAAGCTTCTTGGACACCTTTTTGACGTGGTAAAGGTGTTACCCCATGGTTTGAATACATTTTGTCTCTTTGCTGCAAAATGGGTTGGGAATTTTGGCCTGTAATATTTTCGTACATGGTGGTTTGAATCTTGGCAGCTTCCATTGTTTTGATGTGTTCTCCGGTATACTTTTGTTCAGTCATAGGATTGAATTACTGGTGTTGAGTAGGTCAGGATTGTATCTCCAGCACTTGATGTCAGCAGATAGACTCACTGGTTGGGTGTCAGTCTAAGCTGTGGGAGTTGATGTGTGATATACATACATGTTTGCTTTGAGGGTGTGGTCAAGTGCGCTGCAGTTTTACCTCTGTACTGTGTCAGTTTTCATTGTGCAGGGTCCCTCTGAGGGTTGATGGAAGTGTTGGCAACAAGACACTCAATCAGGTAACAACATTATGAGTGGTCTCTTGGATAAGGGAGCTGTCTAAATTGTGACCTTGTTGTCTCCAGCCATGGGAATTGTCATTGAAAAGCTGAAAAATGCAATCAGAGGAACATATTTAATGTCTACTAAAGAAATATTAATATACTTATACATTGTATCGCATTTCAGTTTATGTTAAACATGAAATATGATGTGGTTTCAGAACTATTCATGTTTTTATTCCAATATGACTTTGCAAATATTAATTTAAACACTGGTTTCGGACTTGAGTAGTCTACAACAATTGCACAACAATGGTACTGTATTATACAGTAATGTCAGTAAATAGTTTTCAACAGATGTATGAAATATACAGTTATAGATTTTAACATGATGTTTATTAATACCCTAAATTATTTTGAAATGATACTACCTTAATCTAAATATTTGTACCTTTTTGAAACCTGCTTAGAAGTAAGTATTATTGAATTACAATAAGATGAGTAAAGAATATATGTATATATTTTAGCTGATTAGATTATCTTAATATATTATTCAATTATCTTTATTTAAAACTAAGAGGATAAGAGAAACTGATCCAAATATTATTTGTGAGGGTAGCAAGTTTGTTTTGTTAGATTCACTAACCAAACGAAGAGGTATATTACCTCATAGCAATAGGGAATGTTTTTTTAAGGTTAAGAATTACAAGTTTGGAAGTTCTTTGTTTTTTTTTTTATTCTATCACTTTGGTGTCACTCAGAAACATGCAAAAATCATACAAGAAAAACTTTTTGAATTCTGTATCCAAGATGGAACTAAGAATAAACAATATTTACATAAACTTACACATAAAACAAACTTAAAACTAGGAAATGAAATGTTTATCCATAAATGTTAATGGTCTAAATAATAGTAATAAAAGGAGAAGCCTATTCAAGTACATAAACTTACATAAACCACAAATAGTCTTTTTACAAGAGACACACTTATTAGATAGAGATATAAACAACTTAAATAGTAATAATTACACAGTACTAATAAACTCTCAATACAAAACAAAAAAAAAGGAGTAGCTATACTACTTCGCAACTCAACTATAACACCTAAAATAATTACTACTCATCAAGATACATCAGGTATGTTTTGTCTAGTTTCAATAGAGTTAAATAAGAGAATCTATACGTTAGTAAATCGATATTGGATCCCAGGACTAGGATTAGAAACAGTTAAACAGCATTTTGAAGAGATAATTCATTTAACTAAGGGTAGCCTGATATTGGCAGGAGACTTCAACTGTATAATGAATGAAAAAGATACAGATTCTAAATCCAAAAGAAGAAAACAACCCATCTCTAAAGCACTATCAAAATTTATAGATACATTGTAGTAAAAGATATAAATGAATTTGCAGAACCAGACTCACTAATCTTCACATTTTATTCTCATAGATATAAAACTAACTCTAGAATTGATAGAATATATGTTGCCAATGACCTAATAACAAAAATTGACAAAGTCAAAATCATAAATTGAACTTTATCTGATCATAATGCCATAGTCTTTGAGATAGAGCTTACACCATTTTATTCAAATCCCATTACTAGGATACCTTCCTATATCACAAAATTGAGAGATTTCAAAGAATTTTATGAAGAAACAATCAAAAACTTTCTAGAAATAAATCACACAGAAGATATTTCAGAAATATATGTCTGGGATTCATTAAAAGCAGTTACATATGGGAAGATATTATCCTGGTACATAAATAAAAGGAAGTTATGGAATAAAGATATGCTAGACTTACAAAACAAAGCAGATAAATTGAAACTGGAAATACAAAAGGGTAATGCTACTCAAGTTCAAGAACTTACACAAATCAATAAGAAGTATACAGAATTGCTACACCATAAGATTATGATTAACTTAGAAAAGATAAAAATAAACTCATACTCTACTAATTCAGCACACCTGAGATACTTAACTAATAGAACAAAAAAATAATTAAATCTAAGCAAATAAAAGAAATATTTATTCCCAATACTAACAAAAGAGTTACGGAACTAAATGATATTTTAGAAGCATTCAGACTCCAATTTAACATTGATAATTCCATAAATACTCAAGATACACCTACTAAGGATATAAAAATACTTAGAAAACAATATTCATATTAAATTAACACAAGAACAAATAGACATTATAAACAAACCAATCAGTATGACAGAATTAAAATCACAAATTAAAAAGCTCAAGACAAATAAAGCACCTGGCCCAGACAATATGCTACCAGAAATGTATAAATTAATACCCAATCAAGCCATATCTTTATTATTAAAAGTATATGATATAGCCAATAAAGATTTGAATATACCACCCTCTTGGAAATATTCATTGATATCCCCAATTATCAAACCAGATAAAGATGAGAAACAGTGTTCCTCATATAGGCCAATATCATTACTCAATATAGACTACAAGATGTTTATGGCTATATACGCAGATAGGATCAAACACTTTCTTCCTTTCTTAATTCACAAAGATCAAACAGGTTTTATTAAAGGAAGAAATACTTCAGATAATATTAAAAGAATACTAACATTAATAGATTATAGCAAACATAAAGTCCTAAATTTAAATGTAATCTCATTAGATATTAATAAAGCTTTTGATTCGTTAATTGGAACTTTCTTTCACTAGTTTTAAAAGAATATAACTTTCCTTCTAATTTTAATAATCTTATCCAAATACTATATGAAAAATCTACTGCATATGTTAAACTGGGATCATATAGATCAGGCCCTATAACAATAAAAAAGGGAACTAAACAAGGTTGCCCTTTATCACCATTGTTATTTTCATTACTCATAGAACCCTTTGCAAATCAAATCAGATCAAACAATAACATAAAGGGCATTTGTATTAATAAAATGTTAAACCTTAAAATCCAACTCTTTGCTGATGACATACTATTAACTCTCTCAGATGCAAATGAGTCTTTGAATGCTCTATTTAACTCCATGAATAAATTTCAAAATATTTCAGGCTTAAAATTTAATGAAAACAAAATTAAAATTATGCCCTGTAATTGTAAAAAAAATAATATAAACAAAAGATTTTCCAAATATATAGTAACAGAAAGTAAATTATTATATCTGGGAATAAATCTACTCAATGAATTAACAGATTCTCTAATATTTAACTATAATAAAATACTAGACAAAATAGAACAAACAATTGGTTACTGGAATAAATATATCTTTTCAACAGCAGACAGATTATATCTTATTAAAATAATCATATTTCCCAAAATATTATACTTAATACAAAATTTTTCATTGACACCTCCCAAATATATTATTCAAAGATACAATAAACTAATTTTAAATTTTCTATGGTTTCCAAATAAACCCCGTATAGCCTTAAATAAACATTTGCCAGATTGGGAAGATGGTGGAATTAATTTACCGGATATTGATTTATATATTACCTCATCTGTTATTAAAAATATAACACTATGGTTAAATAATTCATACACACCTAAATGGAAACAAGCCCATGAGCAGATTTACATAGAAATCAATTATAATCACATACAAGACAACTTAACAGTAATACCATCACCCCTTATATGGATGTTAAAAGATTATTTTTTAGGGAAAAGGAATAATATTAATAAATTGCCATCAAACTATGTAAGTTCTACACTTTCAGTGTTCAGAACATATATAAACAAAATACCAAATATTAATTCTTGGATTTTTCTTATTTTCCCTATAGCTTTTACACCAAATATTCTAG
>NC_056726.1:1924439769-1924622269 GCF_019279795.1 Protopterus annectens
ATTGTCTTCATTGTCACCATTATTTTTGCAAGAATCTGGCAGTGGTCTTGCATGGGCACATCTTCGTCTTCAGACTGGAGAATGTCCACAGGTACCATGCTCTGTAAATATTTATTGCAAAACACAACAGAAAAGAAAAGTAAAAGTCTATAGCACAGGAAAGTCCCATGGATATCATAGCACAACATAATGTGATTATGATGACAATTTAAAGATGGAATGAGACATGTCCATTATGGACAGAGTACCCTATGGCCCTGTATGTAGTGGTCCTAAAGAGGATAACAGTATTCCTTTCTGAGCAATTCTATATGCTTAGACACACACATTGGTCATTAGCTTTGTAAAAATGTATGAATGCTCAAACAAACATATTATAATGTCTGCATTCAATGATTTATATGACCAGCCACAATGTGTCATTGTTAAAATTAGGAGAAAGTAATCTGACTATATTGTGGATAATAGGCAAACCATATGACAAATTTCTAGGAAAGCAGCATGATATTTGGCTGAACCCACATCAGTATAATGAGTACAACACTAAAAACAATTTGATATGTTCAATCAAAAGAACTGTTAACATATGAGAATCAAATATATCTGTTACTAAGAGTATTGTGTGTACAAGTGTGTTCATTATCTACAAAAGTAAGCAGCAATCAGTACAGTGAAAAAAAATAATTATGAAATATACTTGCTTATATTAAAATGCCACAATCAAACATGTATTTGCTCGTGTCAGTCAATTTAGGCTGTAACATTGTGTTTAAAAAAATACCCAGGGGGTTAGATAGTCAGATGCAATACCAATGATGACCTATAGGATGTGCTGACTTTGAATTGCTGTAATCAAATGGGTATCTGCTCAAGTGTCATCCAACTTAGTCTATAACTGTGTTTCTAGAAAGACACCCTATGTGTTTGAGGCAGATTCAGTACCAATGCTGACCTGCGGGGTGTGCTGAATATTAACTTCTGTAATAAAATGGGCATCTGGTCAAGTGTCAGTCACCTCAGGCTATAACTGTGTTTTAAAAAAAAACACCCTATTTCTCTGAGGCAGATACAATACCAATTCTGACTGCAGGGTATGGTGAATATGAACTGCTGTAATCAAATGGGCATCTGCTCAAGAGTCAGTCAACCTAGACTATAACTGTGTTTCTACAAAACACCCAGGGTGTCTGAGGCAGATGCAATACCAATGTTGACCTGCAGGGTGTGCTGAATATAAACTGTTGCAATTAAATGGGTATCTTCTCAAGTTTCAGTCAACCTAGGCTATAAAAAAGTTATGTAATCACCATAATGTTCCATCTGTGTTGTCCATTTGCATTCTTCCTCAACAGTTGAGTTCAGATCCGATCCTCAGATCTGACTCAGCTGCCACTTCCAAACTGTAAAATACTTGAACTCTCAAGCTCCTCCTTTTATCCATAATGCCCTTGGCACCTAACATACCTCAGATCTATTTTGCTAAACATAGATTTATAGAGCAGTAGAAAATAAGAAACAGAGCTCAAATATGGAACAGAGGTTCCTCCAATACTGTTTGAACTTTCCAGGAGTAAAAGAAGGAGGTGGTTGGTGGTGGGAAGTTGAGGAATAATGGAAATGGAAAACATAGATGGAACAACATGGTGAGTACATAACTTTTTATCTGATGCTGTTATTTTCATTTCTCAATAGTTGGGACAGAGTCCCCAGCTACCTAAATCCCAGGAGTACTCTAAGGAAGGATGTTCCAAAGCACAGCTGAGCCAAAGGCTGCTCTTCCCCTAAAGACCAGATTCAATTTGTAATGATCATAAAGGTATGAGGATTAAGTTAAATTGCAGCTGTACAAATATCATCCAAGGAAATTCTGGACAAAAAGGCTGACAGAGTCACCATAAACCTCATGAAATGGGCTCTTTGAAGCTTTGGTACAGGTAAACCCACTTTCTCATAAACAAAGATAATACAATCAGTCAACCATTTGTCCAAAGTCACTTTAGATACTGGTTTGTCTATTTTTGAATCAGAAAAGGAAAACAACAATTCTTCAGATTTTCTCAAATTTTCTCTTTTGTTTGAAAAGTTAGGAAAGAAGACTGGAAGGTTGATGACCTGATTAATATTGGATTCTGACATCACATTTGGTAAAAAGGAAGTATTGGTCCATAAAGAAACCTTATCCTTGCGAAAAATTAAATAAGAAGGCTTAGAAGACAGTGCTCGATGTTTGGATACTCTTCTGGCAGACGTGATAACAACAAGGAAAACTGTTTTCCAGGTCAAAATCTTCAGATCTGCCTTCACTGATGGTTTGAAGGAGGATTGAGTCAAGGTCTGAAGAATAATATTTAAATCCTAATGAGGAGTACGATCCTTTAAACGAGGTCTGAATAAGTAGGTTCTTCTGAGAAAGGCTTTAGTAAGCTTGGAGAAAGTTCAGGTAGAATTTTTTACATCTATATGAAAGTTGAAAATAGCTTCTGATTGTATGCTGATAGTTGAGGAGCTAGTAACTTCTTTGAAAATTTTAGATAAAAAGTAAAGAACCTTTGAAATCAGTGCTGAAAAGGCATCTGAATTCTTTCTATGTCCCCCAAAAAATCTTTTCCATTTACTTTTGTAGATTTTTCTAGTGGAACCTTTATGGAAAGACAACATAATGTGACACACAGGAGAGAAAAGCTTGGGCTGTTTAGTAATCAATGGAACTGGACAAACCATGCAGTTAAGCTGAGGCCTGGAATGTCCAGATGAGTCATTCCTTTTGGGTAAGACAGGAGGTCTGGAGCTGGATCCAGAATTCATGGCAGATGTGGAAGATGAGGCCAAAGGAAGGGAAACCAAATCTGATAAGGCCAGTAAAGGGCAATGAGGATAACTGAGCTTCTCAATTGATATGCTTTCTGGAGAAATTTGGAAATGAGGCAAAATGGGGGAGAAGCATAAATTAGACTGAAAGGTGAATCATGAATTAAATAATTCCTCGGGGACTCCCCCACTGGAGGGATCAGAGCAAAGAGCCTGCCACATTTGCTGTTGAGGGGAGATGCAAAAAGTTCACAGAGTGGTTGGCCCCATCAATGGAAAATAATTTCTGCCACCTTGACATTGAGAAACCACTCATGAGGCATCAGTATGGACCTATCTAACTTGTCTGCAATCACGTTGGA
Organism: Protopterus annectens; assembly: GCF_019279795.1. Lineage (NCBI taxonomy): Eukaryota > Metazoa > Chordata > Ceratodontiformes > Protopteridae > Protopterus > Protopterus annectens. The sequence goes on from NC_056726.1 coordinate 1,924,442,940, forward strand.
CTTTCCTGGGATATGCATTGCTATCAGAAAGCAATTGAATGAGATCACCCATTGCCATAGTCTCATAGCTTCTCGATAAAGAGGGTAATATCTGGTTTCCCCTTGCTTGTTGATGTTCCAGACTGTTGCTTGTCACTTGTTTCATGTATTCAAGAGACAATAAAGCATTGTAATTGGTTCAAGATACTTATTGTATATAAACACATCAGGAGCTGTAACTGGAACATATATTTAAGCTAACTGACTGATTCATTACTTCAAACACACTTGCATGTGCGTTTCCATTTATGCCTGCATTCACTTTGGCTAACTATACAAAATGACACTGATATTGCATGTGCTCAGTAACTTATATGCAAATGTGATGTAGCTACAGTGGCTGATAGGTACAATACACACAATGATCTGCACAGACCGCCGACATATTGTCCATCTGAATAGCAATAGTTCCAGTTGGGAGAGTGTCTTGAAAGGCCTGCAATGCTAGGAGGACAGCTGTCATTTCCAGGACAGTGATATGCATGTTGGTGGCTTCAGATGACTATGTAACTTGGACTGTCATTCCCAAGTAATGCCTCCCCACCTGACTTGAGAGGTATCAGAGGTCACTGATGTCTTGGGCTGTGGGAGAACAAAGGGATGGCCTTTGTGTATTTGATATGAGTAGATCCACCAGAGAAGGTAATTCTTGCAAGCTTGAGTTATCTTGACTGGCCTGGATAATGGGCGTTGGAGAATAAACCATTGTATTATGAGTGTCAGTTGGAGGATACTCATATGGAACCTGGTCAGTGGTACTAGGGTGACTGCCAGTGACATGGATCCCATGGCTTGGAGTATCAGATGAGTTGAAAAAGAAGAATTCTGAATAATTTTTTTGACAGGAACTAAATAGTTTGAATCCAAAACAAGGGAAGAGAAGCTATTTGACAGACTGTATTAAAAAGTGCAGCAATGAATTCCAGAGTTTGAGTTGGATTAAGTTGAGATTAGTTGTAACTGATGGATATACCCCCAGATGAGCTCACAGCTGGAATAAATAGATCATTGCTTAAATTAACTGATGCCTGTTTGGAGCAGTCAGGAGCCAGCTGTCCAGATATGGAAACACTTGGAATCTCATCAGTCTCAGGTGAGTTGCAATTACTGCTGAACACTTGGTAAACACCCTGAGGGGTGTGGTGAGACCAAAGGGCAATGTTTTGAATTGGTAATGATTGGCTCCTAGCCAGAAGCATAGATATCACCTGGAATGGCTGTTTATTTTGATGTGATAGTATGCATCCTGATGATCTATCATGTGCAGCCAATCATCCTTGTGCAGAAACAGCAGAATGAACTGAACTGTGATCATCTGGAACTTTGTATGCTTAACCATTTGATTTAGTTTGCTAAGATCCAAGATTGGTCTCCAGGCCCGTATCTTTTTTGGCACTAAAAATATCAGAATATCCCTAGTCTTGGGGGCTCTTGGATGACTCTTTTTTTTTTCTAGCAATGTGTTTATTTCTAGTGCTGCTGTTTCCCTCTGACTGGGTGGAACATCAGGCATTTCTTTGAAATTGACAGAGGTGGATGAGAAAATGGTATGGTTTAACCTCTGGTATTATCCTCTGCACCCATGAATCTTTGGTGATTTCTAATGAGGCTCTCTGGTGCAAGGATAGACAACCAATGACTGCCTCCAGAGATGGACAGTCAGGCCTCCTTTCAAGAGTGCTGATAGGATCAGTCAGAGAAGGAATCCTAGCCCCTTGGTTATACACTTCTGCTATGGGGAAGAAGTCTTGCATTTGAATTCCACTCTCTGCCCCTTGGGTACAGTCTCCATGTGGATCTTGAAAGGGACCCTGGGATTTCTTGAAACACATTTTTCTACCACCTCTTTAGTTTCTAGAAAAAGACCATTGAGGAGTCAAAAAATGTTTGCCCACAGCATACAGAGTTTTTCCTTCCTGTTCACACCTAGAGACTGTGCCTTTCACTTTGGAGAAAAATAATGAGGTTCTGTCAAAGGGTGAATTTACAAAACAAGATTTGGAAGATTCCACAAAATCACATAAGCGCATGCAGACATGTCTCCAATGGAAATGCCTGAACCTGCCACTTGTGAGGTAACTTCAGCAGTGTGAGATCTAAGCCTCATGGACAAATTTGAAATAGACTAAAGGGTAGCCAACTGCAAGGAAATAATACTCTCTTCCTTGGAGGATATGGTCCCAGAGAGAGATTTGGAAGGCTTGTGAAATGTGCCAAATAATTCAGTGACCTAAGACAGAAGATTGCTGAAACATAGACACAATTCCCAAATCTGTCCAACACCCTAGACTCCTTGTTAGGGGGTTAAAAAGAAGAACATTGCTCTGTCAGTTCCTTTCTAGTAGCTGCCTAATGACCATAGTATCAGTGGGTACTCTTTTACTCCATTGTGGTCTATCTTTAGGTTGTGCCAGGATCCTGTCTGGTCTCCTAGGAAAAGGCCCAGCTGTGCCTGTTTCCTTCTGCACTCATCAAGACAATACATCTATGAGCTCATTGGTAGGTGGAGCCACACAGGAGGTAGCTGGGCCAGACCCAAAGGCCTCTAGAAACCCTTATTTCTGTTGGGAAGGGTTATCAGGGGATCAGCTGTCCCTTTGTTCATCATCAGATGGTGATCTGGAAGACCCTTCCTCCTCATCAAAATCAGTGACAGACTCTTGTTGAGATTGTAAGTGCCTCCTTTTGCACTTTCTCTTCCAAGAGACCTCCTCAGTGGGGGTGCTTAGTGAGGTATTGAAAGAGATAACAATACCCTGCTGGGTGGCACTGGGGATGGTTCAGGCTGGCTTCCCCAGTGGAATGGATAACTGAGGCTGTGAATGCAAAATTTAATGAGATTTGGAAGTCAGAGGCAATGTGGACAGAGTTGTGTGAACTGTAGACATACAGCATGCTCTCTCCACTACCTCTGAAGTTAAGCACCTTGGAGGAGCAGAAACTGATGGATCTGATAATGCAGGTTTGCAGATTGCCAGCTTCTGCTGTCCCACAAGCAAACCAACTGAAGAGGGAGTCAAAGCCAAGCTATCTAATACCAATGCTTCAAGGGGAAGAGAAGGCTCTGACAACTTCAGAGTAGAATCCAACACCCCAGAACCAACACCGGTGCTTTGGATCTGGGAGTCATCTGACTCTGAGGTACTCAGGGCAAGAAATTTCAGGGACACCATCGGAGTCAAAGATGCTAATATCTTTGGATCCAAGGACGACAACACCAGGGCTTTCAAATTCAACTGCTCCAAAAGCAAAGCATGGATCGGAGAAGGAGCTATGAGTGCAAGTGTGGTTCTAAGGAGGGTGTCCAGACCCAAGGGGTCTGATCTGAAAGGATTCCCATTTAAATTTGCATCCTGAGGAACTTCCATATCATCCTATCCATTCGACTCAGATAGGCTCCTGAAATGTCAAAGGGAGGAAGCCATGCACAAAGGTCTTCTGTGGCAATGGGGACACTGCTCCAGAAAGGGTGATGAAAGCCTAGACATAATTGTTTCTGATATTAAAGGAGGAGAATGGATTCAAGGACAGGAGAGGATGGAACTGAATGGCTTTCTGTTGATCTCCTATGAGATTCTTTGGAAACAGAATTGCTTTTTTCTCTTGTCTTCTGAAGTTTTGAGCTCCAGTAGCCATTGATGAAGATTTAGAAGGATGTTAACCCCTGAGGATTAACTCATATTTCCTATCAATTAGATTGTGGGAGTTGAATCCCTTACCAATGTCACAGTCAATATCAAGATGTTTAGGTACTAAGCAATAAACATTTTTAGTGTGTGGATCTGAATTTGGACTTTTGTGGTCACATGCCAGAAATTTCATAAATCCTGAGGACTTATATGACATTTTACAACTACAAGTAGAATATCTCAAAAAACAGAAACAAACAGAGAAAAAGAAAAGCGAAAAGAAAGGGAAAGAATTACCAATGATGGTAATTTAGAGTACAATTGAAGTAAAAGAAGGAAAGAAAAATACCAGCAATGATAATATAAGTACTCAGAGAATATGAGAAGAAAGAGAAGCTAATATTATTGAGAAAAAAGAGTTAAAGGGAGGCAAAGAAAATTAGTATAATAGGAAAATAATAACGGAGATTAAACTCACTGAATTTCGAGAGGTAGAAGAAATGATACATTTCCAACTCATGATCTATATCCAAACACTATGGCAGCAAATGAAATCTGATGTATGTTAGGTGGCTATGGCATTATAGGTAAAGGGATGATCTCAAGAGTTCAAGTATTCTAGGTTCTGGAAAAAGAAGCCGAGTCAGATCTGAGGATTGGATTTAAACTCTATTGTTGAGGAATGAATTTAAATAACATCAGATCTGTGTTTTACCCAAGTTGTCTGAGGCACATGCAATACCATTGTTGAATTGAAAGGCAGACTATACACAGCCAGACATACAAGTGTACGAAATCTTGCAGCATAAACACTAGTCAAAACACTTATATGTAAAACACCCATCTTCAAAGATGTATGACAGATACACAAAAACACCTGTTATTTATAATGTGGAATACATTTTAAAGAATATGTGCTGAACAAATTGCTCAAAGACACATAAAACATTAACATTGTTAGAATATATGCACAATTATAGGCAGAGCTAGCATGTGATTTCACATACCTTACTGATGCATGATGGGCATTCCTGCATTATAATCAATAAACATGTTAATGTGAAAAATACAGGCCTGAAAACAGGGAAAGATGAATCACAGTTCCTAAAATATGTAAAAAAATCAACATACATCTCTTTCTTTCTCCACTGATCCTCAATGCACACGGTTCTATTAATCCTGCAATCCTCATTACTTGAAACAAAAAGATACAATGTATGAAAAATGTATTCCACAAATAACACTGACATACATTTCTCAACACAGTTTGTAAACATTGTTTTTCAGAAGAGCATCAGATAAGCAGAATACACAACTGACATTTTTACATTCAAGCATTAACATTTTTGAACACACATTGGAGGACATGAGATTTAAAGCTGTAGCCACAAGCTACATCCAAACTCTAGTCTTGAAAACTACCTGCTAACCTAATACATTTTAACTGAAACAGCATATTTTGCAGGCAGTCTAAAACTTTTCTGTTATGACATCATTTTGATGGGGATGGTCTACTAATAATACTCTTGGCTTAGGATCACAAAGTATGAACATGTGCTGCTCATGTAGGTAAACAGTTGGAAATACACATTCAAGTTATCACTATGTTCAGATACAGTAACTGTAATGCAGAGCATGCATTCCTCAGGCAGTGTGAAAGTGTCATGTAGCATAAAGCTTCTGTGAACAGTACCATACTTGTTGCTGTACATTAAGGACACAGGGATGTATGTGTGAGAGCCATTATTCCTTGTTAAATTGCACATGACTAGGAAAAAACATACACATTACATTTTCTTTATTCCAGCTGTTACTCGGCCCATCCCAGTCTCTCAAAATATGAGGGCGGTTATCTTACTTTTGACTTCAATATTTCATATGAAAATAGATCTTCATAACATTTTACAAAGTCTGCAATATTACCCAAAAAATTGCTCAGATGTATAACTGGATTTAACAAGATGTAATGTCCTTACAGCTAAATAGATGATGTTAAAGGAATGTTACGGATTATGGATATATTTGTAGGAATTCAATGAATAACCAAGTTAGTTGCAACTACTCTCAAAATATACATTAATATCAATCAGTGCAATATGCTTCTATAAATAAATGTTATGGGTGCATTAAAGCAAGATAACAGTTTCCAATATATGTGTTCCCTTTCCAGATTTGAACACGCAGCACAATAAAATGTAGACATGCTGGTCTGTTTCTTACAGGCTTAACTAACAGCCAGCACATGCTACCTAGTTTTGGATTTTTTCTGGCAAAAAATGCTATGGGTGAAGTTAGCTAAGGAAACAGGCTGGAACCCACATCATGCCAAGAAATTTGGACATGCTGGACAGTTGTTTTACAAGTCAAGCTAACAGTCTGCACATTATTCTTAAACAAATAGGTACTGCTTTAAAAATCCTGTTATTAGAAAGCTGATCTTATCAGAATATTATAGATTTCAGCCACATTAGTAGAAATTCATAAATTGTATCAGAGTCATTACCATGCACAACGTAAACCTTAATATAAACAATTGCAATATGGTTCTTCAAAAATACGCGATGGGTGAAGTCAAACAAGGAAACAGGTACATATATATGTTTCCCCTATGTGGTTTGGAACCCTCAACATGGCAAAATTTAGACATGTTGGCCAGTTGCTTTACAGGCAAAGCTCACATTCAACAAGAGTTTCACTGTAGAAAACAGGTAATGCAGGTGTTTCTTACAAATCCTGTGGTAAATGGGTGAATACCAAAACTCATACGAGTTTTGGACCTTTCATAGTAAAGAAATAACAGCTATCATCACATAACTAAACATATATGTGATAAATGATATGGAGATATATCTGTAACATCCATATCAATGCTCAGGTATACATAGAATATTGGTATTTACTATAGGGATCTACTGGTTGCCTCCACATATCAGTGACCCTACATCCAAGCTCCTCTGTGTCCCTCAGATACAATTCATCATAGTGTTGACAAACCTGCAATCCAGTGCAGTAGATCTCCATCTGCTGTCAATGCTCTTTCATGATCCAGTTCTATATATCAGTCATAGCAAAGTTCCTGAGACTAGTGTTTATTCTCTGCTCCAAGCTGGTGTACGCAGTTAACATCTGGGTCATCTCCTCATTGCTCATTTGGGCACAGGGACACGTCTCAGCCTCCTCAGTGTAAATATCATAATTCTCAAGTAGAAGAAATCTGAAAAACACAAAAAAACACAGCACTGCTCACTGAGATACTCTCAGTCTGCATTTAGCAGTGGTCTGATCATTAAATGCCTCAAAAATCAATATTTGAAAGTGATGCTGTTGTCATGTTAGAGAATCACTAGAAGACAGTGAGCATGTGCCACACATGGTACCATTTAACAATACCTATTGCATGCTTATGTGGTACACCTGGGTGTTTCAGCACATAATGGCAATTTACACAGATGTGCATGAATGGGATTCCAAACAATTGAATTTTAATTAAGCTCATTAGTTATATATGATGCAAATGCTACTTAAACTTAGGTGCACCCTAGGTGCACTTTGATTATGGATTCAGAGTAAGAAGTGCATTGGTAATTGGCAGAATTTCATTTGTGGTGATTAGTACATCTGTTAAAATTACTCATTTCAAAAGGAATGTTTAGATTCATATTTACTCAAAATGTTAATTTTAACATAGGTTGACAAGTTACTGGAGTGGTTTTGTGTTGAACTTTATGCATTCAGGTGTCCTTTTAAATAGTTTATTTCAGTCCCATTTGCAGTTGTATAGACAGATTTTCAAAGCAGATCTTAACAGTATATGAAGGATGATTTACAGATCATCCACAATTCTTAACGGTAATTCCTTGCACTCTGTGGTGTAACTAAGGAAAGGTATGGATTCCAGCACTAACCATACTTAGTATGTGATGTTGATATTACTAATTATCTCATTTCATGTGTACTAACAAAACTTGTATAAACATGTGCTATTGCTGTTAAAGATATGTCTTCAATGATAATTCTTTACAAGGATATTATCGATACTGTCTCCATATAGTACATATCCATATTATATTTGGCCTGACTAAGGATCCTGAGATTTACCTATGTGTTCTATAAGTTCTTCAGATTTTTATTTGTTGAGGTATTTGAAGGCAACATGCAAGCATGCTCATGTGGCATAATGCTGTTGGCATTGGACCTCTATTAAATATAGATATATTGTCAGGGGTTCTAATCTCACTCACAGACTGTAAACATATTACATGCTATGTTGATTTTACCAATGTTATATATGAAGGTATTGTTATTACTTGCAATGAGTCACATTAGTATTCAACACACACAGAGTTATACACATATTTTCAATGCACTGGAATGCATAAAGTTTATTATGACATATGCTGTTCACAAAATGAAATGCATAAAGGGGCTGAAACATGGATATTATCATGTGTGTATCATTGTCATTTAGATGGCCAACTGTTCTAAGGGTTGACGACCTCTTCCCCCTGGAAAATAATATCATAATTGGTGCTCGCCATCAGCATGGAAGGAGATTCCTAGACCATTCAGGTGATACTGTTTAGAGAAGTGAATTTAGAGAAGTGAAATCTTGTCAGACCTCACCAACATGATCAAAGCAGATGGAGGCCACAACTGATCCCATGAGGTATGTAGATGATGCTGTGCAGCCAACAGAGTGAAATGTTATAAGAAGTCAAGGGATGCCACCAGTGCTGGACCCCCATTAACCTCCAATGACATCAGAATATTTCTGGCCTCATTGCATACAGCAAGGGGGTGCAATGCATCCTTGGTGGTGGGATTCAGACTGGGTTTCAGAATGGACATATACATATTTATTTTCATTACAGGGATGTGTATTGTGACAGTCACTGAATATTGCTGCGGCATGCATATTCATCTATTGCTATGTTTGGTTTACAACAGCAGAGTTGAGCCATGAACACACATCAACACAGAGTGAGGATGATGAACATAAGTATAATTACATGTATTGGTACATCTGAGTTACAGACAGAACAGTCCAAGCAACATTGTTTGCTGTCTGCATTATTATACACAGGTCCATCTACTTCAGGCCTATAGCAACGATCAGCAGGTGAGTGTTTCTATACTGTTGACATTAACACTACTTTGTTAGTGCCTCTACCTCATTCCATGGCACTGCTGTTTATGGCTATATTGGCATTTCACTACTATATGACACTGCAGGTAATCCATTGGGAGGGCAAGGCATGCATTTTCAAGTGCAGTCAGACTAGATATGTTATACTAACATTGTCATAATTTTCAATAATGTGCAGCACATGTAATACCTGACATTTTTCTCAATATTTGTCAGTACAGGCCCATCTTGTGTACATTTTGAATATCCATCACATAATTATTTGCAAACACTATTTCTGTGTTGTATATATGATGCTTTCAGCATGCCTTTTGCTAAATACATGACTGTGCAGAATCCACATTACAACCCACAATCTCTCCACAGCAGGAGGCTGTCAGTGGTATGGTATTACTTATGTTTCATAACTGTCTTTGCAGTTAATCCTGTAGTTGACCTCCATTAATACTGTGTCCTTCTTATCATTCTAGTTCAGTCTGCCTCAATGTCCTCAAGGGCACAAATGAGTGGTATGTGTATGTCATGCATTTGGTATGTTTTAACTGTGATCACCTGGTTAATGGTGTAAATGATGTGATCAGTAATGCTGTTTTTTGGTCCATACACTAGCTGAAGTTCATCGCTGTGCAAAACCACCATGTTCCCATGAATGTTTGTCAGGTGTGTTTTTTTTTTGTTTGTTTATGCATCACATATGTCTCGTATGTTGGCTGTGTAAACAGATTAAAAACTTATTTTAAGTACATGCCATGAAACATGCATACAGTAGACTGCAAGTGAAATCATTAGTATTTGTAACATTGCAGTGAGAAGTATATTATGTATGTCTTTGATATCCATCATGTGATGTAGACACATTGTCTTCATCTATGTCTTTGTATCTTGTAGCACATCATCTATCTGTATCATCCAGCAGCCCATCCAGTGATCATGATGTTGTTCATGATGTGTCTCAGAATGGTAATATGGAGGACCTTCAATTGTATGGAGAGTCCATCCATGAGGTTTCCAGTGATGTTGTAACAGATGTAGCCTCAGATGTGGAGGTCCACTTGTCTAGCAATTCAGAGGATGTTGCCACAGTAGATGTTGAACAGGGTGAGGCCCGTTGACCATCGCTCCACAATTGAGAGCATTGCTGCAGGCAGATCCAAACAACAACCAGTAGCAGGGCATTGCTGTAGACAGAGGTGAATAGATGCCGTACATGGTCAAGTGCCAGAGGGTGTCCACCTTCTGCTGCAGGAAAATGAATGGTCACAGCAATGGCATCATTCAGACATCTGTACACTTGCCCATGCCACAGTTCATGTGGCACATAAGCTAGACATCATGCATGAAGGACAAGAATTCAGACATGACGTGACTATGCCTGCAGTGGCCACTCAAAAGAAGAAGCTGCTACATGTGGCATGATCAGTAGAAACCCTGGCCTCTACAGTACTGCAGCCGTGTCAACCAGGATTCTATGTTCCATGACTGTGCTCAGGAGATTGCAACCTGTGAGAGACAGGCTACCTGTCCACAGAACCACCATTGGCCATTAGGAATCATTGACTGTGGTCCAACCTGCATAAAGTTTGACTAATGGCCCATCTGCTGAGGTCACACCAGTCACAAAGCCCTCAGCTCACAATTATGCTCCTTCATCTCAACAATTCATCACTTCTGATCCATCATCATTTGTCAAATTTTTGCAACTTCTTCCACAGCTTTTTAAAGACAAGAGAAAATTATCATTTAGCACATATGATACAAATAGCTGATATCATTAATACAATATGCTAGCAACTGAAAACTTTACACATCTGTTCACACAGTTGTAATGGGTTTTGACAACTAAATGGTTTACCCAAACAGCACAGGCATATACAGCTAGTGGGCTACTAGTAACCACCCCTGTTAGTACAACACATGCAATGTTTCCCATGTTTGTGCAGCCTGCAATCTTATGTCCTTAGACAAGCTAGTTTTACAAAATGTGCAGAACACCTACTAACATGAGCTACATGAGAACTCCTGTGCAGTCTACTGTTGTACACTAAAATCTGGATTGTTATCTGCTGCACCACACATAGTACTCAAGAAAAGACTGGAAAATAGTTATGCTTTGAGCAATCATCATGCCAGCTCACAAGACTCACAAATGTAATACATGGATGCATGTGTAACTGACAGGCACACGTATCTATATGTAAACTATGCCTGCATTTCTCAATGTTTTAAGGCATGGTGCTATTCATGTATTAGTCCTAAGACTCTGACAGCATAAACAAGCAGAAATCTCTAAACCATGCACTGGTGCCCAAAAGGTGTCCATATTAGGGGCATCAATGATGTGGTCTAAACTTTCTGATGTGTCCATCCAATGTGATCGGCACATATGCATTTTACTGAATGTGGAAGGTAGAGTTCCAAATATAAAAAAGGGCATTGCACACCAAATGAGATTTGACTGCAGCATTGTCATATCCATTTCATACTACCCAACAAGGAAACGGAGTGCATACTTCAGGGAATTATGTATAAACAGCTGTGCTCAGAGCAGCTTAGCACAACCTGCTGAAGTGTAACGGCAATCATCAGAAATAAGGCAAAATACTAAGCCAAGAATAGGTCCCTGAATGGTTTAGTACATGCTATCCCCATGGGTAATACTGCTAACTCCTTAGGCACATACTCATCACAGCAGTCACCTTTAATATGGGCAAGTATAAGAGCAGAAGAACTAGGTGAGAAGCCTGTGTATGTTTTCATGTATTTGGTTTGCCTACTATTGTCACATTGCAATCAGCAAGGAGGAGAGTGTTAGGAGCATATGTGGCATTGCAGTTACAGAAAGTAAAAACAAACTACCATCAGCCCCACTGATATTAGAACCATTAGCCAAATTGTACACAGTATTAATGCTACCTTCAGATTGTGTTGAAGCATGGACTTATTCCCACACCTAACTTCAAATTGTAGTGCCCATACCCTGACATACAAGTCTATACTAATATTTCTATACAGATATAGACATGATATATAGGGATCTGGTAATCTACACTGTATGCGCTAAACATCAACAGTGCTAATATTGACAAATTAATGTCGACAACAAAACATTGGCACACCAGTACATGCTCTGAGGATTAGCCTTGGCTGATACAAACACCCCTTACTAATTAGTTATTCCAACTCCAAGATTGTGCAGTCCTTGGCAAAAGGGTATATTCCCCAAGCCGGGAATTGTCACTCTCACAGAATTATCAACCATCTTTATTGTTAACTAAAGTATGTCAACCAAACAGTGGTCGACTAAAACATGATACATACTGTACTTGTACATACTGTCTTGTTATTATATGCAGGCAAATGCATTGGGAATTTTTAGCAGATACAGACATGATCCCCACTGCTATAGATGTATAACTTCCTTAACAGCATAGATATATATATATATATATATATATATATATATATATATATATATATATATATATATATATATATATATATATATATATATATATATATATATATATATATATATATATATATATATATATATATATATATATATATATATATATATATATATATAGATAGATATAGATATAGATATATACACACCAGGCAGAATCAGTGAAAAAGCAGGACTTTTGTAATAAAAAACATTTTTACACTTTCAAAGGTATGTAGCATATGACATTAAATTAATGATCCTCAGTGTGATTATATTGATTGCATTCACAGATATTTACAGTTTCTTTAGCAAATTCCACAACACAACTCAACTATATTAAACACCATGCATGAGCTGAAAGCATAGAGATGCTGCTCCTACCATACAAATGATTAATTGAACACCTTCACAAAAGTGAGCACCATACTGGACCTCTATCCATAATACAAACATAACAAGCTATGTAATGTGTCTAGTAAAATAACATTAGTTTTATAGCAGTTTTTGCAAAATTAATGAAAAGACCAAAACAGAGTTTTGAATTGACAGTGTTAATATTACACACCAGCAAGGGCAACAGCCATATAATTTGAGCCAAATAACTTTCATCATAGTAACTTTCTGATTACATAGACATACTTATGCAGCATAGTCATATAAAATATATATATGTTTTCCAGCCTTAAGAGTAGTACATACTTTTCTTAAGAAGAATGCAACAAAATGGGAAAAATAGTTCTGCAGGAATAATCGCTCTTGATATCAACGTGCAAATTACTAAACAGACTGCTGTTCTAGCTTCTTATGCAAGACTGTTGTCACAGCTTCTTATGCAAGATCCATGTCAAGCATAAATTTGCACTCTTATTAAAAATAAGAAAACATTATGCAAGGTTGTACTGCTTGTTTAAACCATGGTTTATTCATAGGATCATAGGCTCATAGGAGGTTACTAAGCTATTGGCCCTGAGGCCCTTATAAGCCTAACCAGGAGTTTAGCCCGTGTTTGGACTAGTCAGCAAATAAAGCCCCTGTCCAGCAAGGATGCAGGTGGAATCTCAGGGGTGCATTTTCTGTTTCCCATCCAGTTATTTATGTTGCTCCTAAAAGGGGATAATGAGATACTCTGCTTGATGTGGAGAGGGAGTCTATTCCACAGATGGGGCTGTCTCTCAGACAGAAATCAGTCCTGCCAACATGTCCTAGCAATTTCCCAGACAAGGGTTGGGATGGTGGCATAATGGTTAAGGTGTTTTCCTTGCAAACATAAGGTGCAGGGTTTGAGTCTCACAAGGGATAATTGGCTAGGTTTAAAATGGCTCACAGGGGCAGTTAACCTAGTACTAATCTATGAACCTATGAACAAGGTTGAAGTCACACGTATGGGTTACTAGAGTGGAGCTTGACTTGCAGATATGCAGCATTCCCATCAAGGCGGGGTCTGAGATTGCTTTGTATGCCAGACAGAGGTCACCTCTGAGGAGTCTGTTTGAAACTGAGTAGAGGGACAGGGATTTTAGCCTATCTGTGTAGGGTAGATGTTTGAGGTCCTGGGTTTTCCTGGTGAAGAACCTCTGTGGTCTCTCCAGCTGCTGTATGTGCTTTGCGAGGTACATGCCGAAGGGGGTGATGTACTCAATAATTGGCCTTATAATGGAAGAATATAGGGATATTATGACCTCTTTGTCCCTGGATGAGATACCCATAGATATGAGGTGGACCATGTAGAAAGCTTTCCATACAACGGAAGCAACATGGTGGTCAAAATTCAGGTTGCTATCAACCTGGGTGCCCAATTCCCTCACTACTGATTGTGTACTTAGGACATTGTTATTAATGTAATAATATGTGGGGACATCACTCTCCCCAAAGGGGATGACGATGCATTTTTTGGCATTCAGCTTGAGGCCATGTTTCTGGCATCAGTCATTTGTTTGGGTGAGACCCTTTTGGAGGACATCCACATCACTTGGGAAATTGATGACTGCGCCCAGCTTGCAGTCATCTGCAAACTTGATCAACTATAGCCCACTGGTTTTGGCCTGCACATCAGAGAAGTATATCCCAAACAAAAGATGCCCCAAGACCAATCCCTGGAGTATGTCACTCGTTATGGGTCTACTGCTTGAGGTGGCTTCCCTATTTTGATTAGGTGGGTTCTATCAGTGAGCTAGTTTGCTACCCATCTGGCAACATATGGATTGATGCCTATTTGAAAGTTTATCTATTATGCCCAAGTGGGAAATAGTGTTGAAGGCTTTGGCCAGGTCAAGGTAGGCATTGTGCACCATGTTCCCCTCATCCATGGCATTGGTGACTGCCTCAAAGAAGTCAAGATTTAACAGACATGACCTCCCCTTGACAAAGCCAAACTGTGTGAGGTTGAGTGTTTGGAGTTTGCCAGTGTCCCTGTTAATGAAGGTCATGATAATCCATTCCATGTCCTTGCAGATCAGGGTAGTTAGGCTGATGGGTCTATAATTTCTCGGCCTGGTGGACACTCCACCTTTGTGCAAAGGGATGACAGTGGCTGTCCTCCACTTGGCTGGGACAAAGCCAGTACTCAGGCTTTGGTTGAGTAGGGTGCCTAACGGTGCTGCAAGTTCATGCCTGATTTCATGTAGGATGCAGCATGGGATGTTATCTGGTCCCATGGAGGCTGTATTTTTTGCCTTTGAGAGGGCAGTGATGACCTTTTCCCTACAGAAAAGGGGTGGGGGAGCAGGTACTGGGGATGTCCTGATTTACTTATGGAATGAACAGAGGGGAGAAGTTTTCACTGAATCTGTCAGGCAGTAGATTGGCTATATCTACATCATTTGTGTATGTGGTGTCCTTGACCACCAGTTCTGAACAGATCTGGATGCTTCCTTTGAGATTGCGGACATATGAGAAGAAGGTCTTATGAATGTCCTTAGTAGATGTGACCAGTTTGGTCTGGAAGTTTGCTTTGAAGGATTTCACTAACACTTTTATTTGCTTGTTCAAGATAAGAAGACATGGCTTTCAATTAGGTACCTGCTTCTTCTTAGTCCTGAACAGCATTTTTTTCCTTTTATTGTAAAGTTTATTTATTGTGAATGTCCACCAGACAGGTTTACTCTTCCTTAAGGAGGAGGATTTTGTCCCGTCAGTTATTCCTGATTCCATGCAGCTATATAAATGCCCGTATAGTACTTTGGTGTAGGTTTGGACATATATGCAGGTTCCTGTGGAGGTGGAGGGGGCTGTGAAGCTGTTTATACCTTCCCTCAGGAGGTTGTAATCAGCTTTGGAGAAGTTTTTTTTTACTGTAGCTAGTGGGGATTGGGTTAGATGGTGACTTTAAAAGTGGCTGTTCTGTGGTCAGATCTTACCAGGTAAGAAGACACTGTATGGATGCTACAGTGGTTACTCATGTTGGTTAACACAAAGTCCAAGATATTTTCACCTCTTGTGGGGGGTGTTGACCAACTGGTCCAAGACATTTGCATTGAGGAAATCAAGGAATCTTTGGGTATTTGTGTTTTGGTATGAGTAGTTCTTTCAGTCTATGGTTGGATAGTTCAAGTCACTCAGAATCACGGTAAAGGGTTGAATCCTGATAGATTCATAGAGGTCCACATAGGTGGAGTGTGCATCTTGAGTCAAAGTCTGGGGCCTCTAGCTAGCTATGATTTGAATAGGGTTCTTGTCAATGTTTAGCTGCACCTGGAGTGTCTCCAGTGCATCATACTGTTTGACCAGCCTGGAAATGTGTACGTCTTTTACATATATTGCACCTTTATTTTCTTTTGCTTTGCTGCCCATGGCTTGGGGTCTGAATGTATGATATGATGATTAACCTGGTATGGCTGGGGTGATCTCTGCAGCTTTGAACCAGGTTTCGGTGACAGCACAAATGTCAGCATCTTCCAGGGTTAAGAATGCTTGCAATGAGTGCAGTTTCATGTTTAGACTCCTAGCGTTTAGCAGCATGGCCTTTAATTTGTGTTTTGATTAAATTTTCATGTTGGTAGTTTTGACCACATGGCATTGCCTAAAAAAGACAATGTGGGGGAGGCAAGAGCCTTTGCCAGAAGCCGAAGGGAGACAGATGCAGGCAATCCCTGGCAAAGCATCATTGTTTGATAATCATGTCTTCCCAGGCTATCAGGTACTGGATCCCCTTGGAATTACACCAGAAACTAAGCCGATTGTTAAAGTCATTCGTTTTCTGTTTGTATTGAGGCATCATTCTGGTTGACGGTAGAATGCTGCTTAAGGCTAGAAACATACCTGTCTGGGACACATATTCAGCGAGCTCTATCATGTCTCTCTTCATATAGTCCAGGGAGGCACATCTCATGTAATTCTCAACAACATGTACTATGACATGGCAGATTCTAGCACCTGACAAACAACTACTTCTTGCCCGTACAGAAATGAAAGATTTTCATGGTAGCACTTTTAGATGCAATATAGTAGAGTATTTTCTTTGTGATTCTGAATGGATAGAGTCACCTTGCTAGAGTCAGTTGTATCTCAGCCTGCTCTGTCAGCAAGAGTCTCCTAATTCATTTGGATTCACTTGTTGCCAAAAAATATTTTAGAGTATAATGTCTAACATTTGAGGGGAAAAAAATCAGCATTATTTGAGGAATCCTTTGAACCATTCATCAGCTAGAGAAATGTATGCAAACTCCCTCATCTTAACTTGAAGCAAATTGTAGTGGTGATGCTAGTCTTCAGGCCCTGTGAAACTTGTCTGAAACAGGAGTTTTAACATGTATAATTGCATCACAATAATCAGAGATTCAAGTAGGCAAAACAAGTATCCAATAACAAACATAATCATAGGTCTAAATAGTGAGCACAAAAATTGCTTACAGTTTGAAATTATTTTTATATAAGGTAATTTCCCATGTACCTTCCATGTTGACAGGCTCTGCTCCTACACCTAAAAATCACCATGTCTATATATATATATATATATATATATATATATATATATATATATATATAAGTATATTTATGTACTGGTGTTACAAATTGTTGAGAAAACACCTAAAAATCACCATGTCTATATATATATATATATATATATATATATATATATATATATATATATATATATGTATATTTATATATAAGTATATTTATGTACTGGTGTTACAAATTGTTGAGAAAAGTGTAAAACTGGAAAAAACAAACAGACATCTCACCTTTCTCTCTTCTGTGCCTCCTGCATCCTATGCACAAAGCACAGAATCTATCACCCTCCAGAAACTTCTGTAAGAAAATGTCAATAAAAGAATAAGTTGTTTCTTTTTCATTGTTTTATGTAGTAATAATAAGCCTCATGAAAAGATGTAGTAGTCCAAAAACAGGGCAGCTATAATTAGCTTAAGTTAAAATGATGGTCATACAGTAAATAAACTTGGAATGGTTGGGCGAGAAGTCCTAAGTGTTCAGTATTGTTGTGAAGATATAGTATTTGGCACTATTTCTAAGTTTTCTTTTGGCATCTGTCTAGTGTTCATACCACTTATAGGTTCATAGGTTCATAGGTTTATACTAGGCTATCTGCCCTAAGGCATTTATAAGCCTAGCCCAAAGTTTTGTGGCTTACGCCACCCCTTATATGAAAAAATACTGTGCCCATTAGTTTGTCGTGCCTCTTTGCAGCAGTGACACAGAGATGATTCCCGGGGTAAACCTATGATCTCCCATCCACAGGTCAAGATTTCTCTTGAACAGAGCCAACGAGGTGCTCTGCCTCACATGGACCAGGATTTTATTCCACAGCATAGGGAGTCTCTGAGTGATAAATCTATCCCTCCAGCATGTCCTATTTATATCCGTGCTAAGGTTTAAGTCGCTTGCTCTAGTGGTTTTGGTGGATTTGGATTTTTTGAGGTGGAGCATGTCCATTAATTCCGGGTTGGACATGGCCTTGTATGTCAGGCACATGTCACCTTTGAGCAGACGGTATGCGACTGAATAGAGCTGGTTTCTTCAGTCTGGCAGCATATGACAGATTTTGGAGTCCCTTTATCCTTTTGATGAGGAACTTTTGGGGTCTCTCCAATTGCTGCAGATGTCGGGTGAGATACATCCCGAATGGGGCATTGTACTCTATCATTGGTCTGATAAGTGAAGAGTACAGGGGAACAATGACCTCACTAGATCTGGATGTGAATCCCTTCATGATCAGGTGGGCAATGTAGAAGGTCTTTCTAACCACTTTAGCAACGTGAGTGTCAAAAAAAAGGCCACTGTCAACCTGGGTCCCCAGGTCCCTGATAACCTCTTCTGTGCTTAGTGGATTGCCGCCTATATGGTAGCTTGGGGTTACCTTGTTTTTCCCGAAGGGTATGACTATACATTTTTTGGCGATTAACTTCAGGCCATGGCTCTGGCACCAGCTATCTGTTTCCGTGAGTCCCTTCTGAAGGATATCCGTGTCCGATGCACTTTCCACTATGGCGCCCAGTTTGCAGTCGTCTGCAAACTTTGTCAGCCAAAGTCCTCCCATGTTGGCCTGTACTTCTGAGAAGTAGATGCCGAACAATAGGGGGCCAAGGACCGAGCCCTGTGGGACACCACTTGTGACCGGCTTGGAGTCTGACATAGCGCCAGCAACTCTAACCCTGTGGGTCTGTCCTTAAGCCAGTTTGTAACCCATCTTGTGACATATGGGTTTACATTTAAGCTGGTAAGTTTTTCTACAATACCCGAGTGGGGTATTGTGCCGAAAGCCTTTGCAAGGTCAAGGTAGGCTGTATGGACTGCCTTTCCCTCATCAATGGCCTTGGTGACTGTTTCGAAGAAGTCGACCAAGTTCAAAAGGCATGATCTGCCCTTGACGAAGCCAAACTGGGTCGGGTCCAATGTCTGCAAGTCCCCTATGTCTTTGTTTATGAGCTCCATTATGATCCTCTCCATAGCTTTGCAGACTAGACTTGTTAAGCTAATGGGCAGTAATTGCCAGGGTCCGTAGAGGCACCGCCTTTGTGGAGTGGGACCACATTTGCCGTACACCACTCCTTGGGCACATATCCTGTGGTATGGCTGAGATTAAACAGCTGCCTTATGTACGGGTTTAATTCCTCATTTAGCTTGTGTAGCACACAGCCGGGGACACCATCCGGTCCCATTGATGCTATGTTTTTAGCTTTAGAGAGAGCAGCTTTCACCTGCGCATTTGAGATGTCTGGGAGGCTACACTCCGCTGGGATAGTTATCTCTCCTTTAGGGGGGGGAGAGGAGGGTGAAGTTTGCACTGAACCTGTCTGCCAGTATGTTGGCAATGTCTGTGGGTTCAGTGATTTTTGTATCATTTTGGACTAATTCTGAGCATATCTGGGAGTTTCCACCCAGGTTCCTAACATATCTCTTTTGCTTAAGAATTCTGGACAAAAACAAAAATAATGACAGGACAAAAACAGGTACAATTTGTAAACATTATTCTAATTCACTTAAAACTTAATAGAACATATAGGACTATGATTGGACCACCAATCATAACCTGCATATTATGTGCTCAAGACAAGTCTGAGAGGTGAAATTTGGCATCCACGTTGAGAACACATAACTAAAGGTCATGATAGGAGACCCAATCATGATTCTTTATAGAGCACTGAGCATTTTATGCACTCTGTAATTAACTACTAATTACAAAAAATCTGGCTTTCAAATCTGTAAAGCGGTTAGTAATCACTGTCAGAAAGACAGTGTAACATGATCTGGTATGTTTGCAGTCATCTTGCCATTACCATCAACTGCCCAGATTTTCAAAGAATGTCCAGATTTTTGCCTCATATGTTTGAGCTGTTCTTCATAAAGTCCTTAGTTTTTGGACAAAATGAAGGCACAAAATAATGACGTACATTTGAGTTTCATGCTTTGCATCCTTCAGAAAATGCAGGTGAACACACATCCTGTTATTCTAGACACTTTCTAAGTTTCTAACAGAATGTCAGGGGCATGATACCAGTACGGATAGCAGGCAGAAAAAAAATCTGTTTTTTATTCTGTCTCTTTCTTTTTTTTTTGGTCAGTACTGGCAAATTTGACTGCCTAGCACAAGGTTCATAGGTTAGTACTAGACTAACTGCTCTTGCGGCCACTTTAAGCCTAGCCAATTAACTCATGTAAGAATCAAACGCTGCACCTTGTGTCTGTAATTAACCATTATGCCAACCTACCTCTGATTTATTAAATTAAGCAGGGGGTGCTTAACATTGGTTAAGTCTGGGTCTCATGGTCTAGTAGCACTTAACTGATGTGCCTTTTTCTGGATATTGGGTTGGGATGGGTGGCCTAATGGTTAAGGTGTTTGCCTTACAAACACAAGGTGCGGGGTTTGAGTCTCACAAGGGATAATTGGCTAAGCTTAAAATGGCTCACAAGGGCAGTTAGCTTAGTACTAATCTATGAATCTATAATGATCACGCATTAAGTACAAGAAAAGGTTTCACATCACTATGAACTTTCTAAACAATAAGCAGTTTTAAAGTCAAAAAGCCTGACTTTATTAATTGATTTTAATCATCTGTATTTTACTGGAAAACCAAACATTTTATGAGTTATAGGGTAAATGTTCAAGATAAAATCAGAATATTCTGCAAAATTTTTGACAACTGAGAGGTATGATGGAACCATAATGCGATACTAAATTGGATGTCACTGATTTTACTTGGCTTTTGAGGGGGTTATGCAGCCTAGAAGTCTTTCTTTATATACTTTCATTTGGGGGCAGTGCTACAGAGGAAGAGAATGTACCTTCCTTCCAAATCTTTATGCAGTTTCTTTGATTTTTGTCTAGGTCACTGGCTGTTTCCTTGAGTGGTTAGACTGGTAGACTTCTATATCCCTTCTCTCTTTTTCCTCTATTTTAAAAATTTTTCCAGAACTAAGAAGGAAGAGAATCCAAGTCTTGCTATCTGTTTTGTTCAGGTTGACTTTGGTTCTTATTTCTACTAGGGAATGTGTCAAAATGTATTTCTGTTTTTAAAGCAACTCTGGTGCTGAGATCAAAGGATGAAGTCATTCATCATTCCCTTCATGCTAAGTGCACTACTCTGGAAAGCAATGCCTGATCACTATCTGCTTTTCCTAATTGTTGCTCAGGTGAAATATGATGGCACAAAATCAGACTTGAGTAATGGAAACATGCATTCATTATGAGCAAAATGCCTGTACCTTGAACACAGTTAACTAAAATCAAACATAACATCTTATGCATGGTGCTGTTTTACTATTCCCATATTACGTACAGATATTTCAAGCATGGGCATTGATGCCCTTCTAGCCTGCCAATATACCAAAACAGTTGTTTCCATAATAAGTATTTAGGCTGTTCTCAAAATAACCAACGAATAACAGGGAAACCACTTCCAACCACCAGGAGCTGAAAAAAAAAAATCATAGAGTAACTCCTAGATGCCAAATAATGAACTTTTATTTAATCTTAAGTGCTTTTGGCCCAAAATCATTCAGATTTCATCAAAACAAATCAATAGCATTACTTTTATCCAAGAGCATCCCATGACTAAAAATAAGTAATAATCAACCAAACAATTAAAATATTTAAAGAGCACCATACTTAAAAAACATGAATTAAAACTAACAAATAATCAGATAATGAGCTCTTTCTATTATTAATATACAGCCTGACATTGTCAGTAGATGAGTTAAAAAGCGAAAAAGTTGATAATGCTAAGGTTATAACTAAGCTGATCTTAACTTAAGGACACTGCTTATAGGTTCATGGGTGAATATTAGGCTAATGACCACAAGGGCCATTTTAAGCTTAGCCATGCATCCCAAATCACTGACAAGTTCAGATAACCTTGATAAGTGTAAGCAGGGTCTTGGGAAATTAAACATTTACAGGTTGCCTGTGTCCATTAGAGACATAGGTGCCAAACCAGGGATGACTTTCCTGTTCCCCATTAAATTGTTCAAGTTACACTTGAAATGAGTTAGGGAGGAACTCTGCTTCAAATGGATGAGGAGCCTGTTCCATAGACAGGGTTGTATCTGGGATACATACCTGTCTCTAAAGCAGGTCCTATTTATATTACAGACAAGGTTTAAGTCTTTAGAATGGGTAATTCTGGTGCTGTTTTTTTGTGGATATACAGGAGATCCAATAGTGTAGGATCTGACAATGCCCTGTATGCCAGGCATAGAACTCCCCTCAAAAACCTGTAGGAGACAAAATACAAAGATAGGACACTGAGGCAGTCTGCATAGGACATTTTACATATGCTCTGTATTCTTTTAGTGAGGAACCTCTGTGGATGTTCCAATAGTTGGACATGCCTGATTAGGTACATACCAAAGGGGGCATTTTACTCAATGATAGGTCTGATGAACGCCGGATACAGTGGAACAATGACTTCCTTGCACTTAGATGCTATACCTTTGTTTATAAGTTGTACAACATAAAATAATTTCCTCACTGCTGTAGACATGTGATGGCCAAAGGCTAGATTACTGTCTATGTGTGTCCCTATGTCCATGACAAATGGGTCAACTCTAAAGTGGGTGTTGTCAATATGATAGTTATCAAGGGTCGATGACTTCCTAAAGGATAATATTATGCATTTCTTGGCATTTAGTTTTAGTCCATGGATCTCACACCTGTTGTTTGTCTGTGTCAGCCCCAACTGGACAACATTTGTGTCAGTGTGGGATTCAATGTCAGCTCCTAATTTGCAATCATCTGCAAATTTAGTCAGCCAGAGACCATTGACATTGGCCTTGACTTCAGCGAAGGAAATGCCAAAAAGGAGCTGTCCAAAGACTGATGACTGAAGGACTCCACTTGTGACTGGCCTCTTTCTAGAGGTGGACTCCCCAATTTTAACTTCCTGAGTCCTGTCTGTGAGCCATTTGGCTATCCACTGGGTGATATATGAGTTTGTACCTAATCTCTTGAGTTTATCAACAATGTCTGAGTGGGGTATTGTGTCAAATGCCTTGTCCAGGTCAAGGTAGGCAATGTGAACCATTTTGCCCTTATCCATTGCTTTGATTACCTTCTTAAAGAAGTCCACCAAGTTGAATAGGTATGATCTGCCCTTGTCAAAACCAAACTGGGTTGAATCCAAATCACTGTTGATCATTTCCATGAAAATTCTTTCCATGGATTTAAATATAAGACTAGTGAGACTTATGGGTCTGTAGTTTCCAGGGTCTGTAGATGGCCCACATTTGTGCAGAGGGATGACTGTTGCTGTTCTCTATTCATGACGCATGAAGCCTGTTTGGAGGCTATAGTTAAATAGCAATTCCAGAGGCTCTGATAGGAAATGTTTCATGCTATTTAGATGGCATCTTGGGATATTGTTTTGGTCCTTTGATGCAGTGTTTTTGGTCCTAGAAAGAGCATTAAGGAAGACACAAAGCCTGCTTGGAGACTATAGTTAAACAGTAATTCCAGAGGACTGATAGGTCATGTTTCATGCTATTTAGAAGGCATCCTGGGATATTTTCTGGGTCCTTTGATGTGGTGTTCTTGGTCTTAGAGAGCGCATTGAGGACCTGTTCCATAGTGATAGGTGGAGTTATATTTCATGGTATTTTTTAAGGGAAGGTTGAGGGAGAGAGAGAGGGGTAAAGTCGGAGCTGAATTTATCAGCCAGTAGGTTTGCTATATCTTCTGGCTCAGTATAGGTGGCTCCATTTACAATGAGTTCTGCACAAAATTATGTATTGCCTTTGAGGTTGCAGACATAACTAAAGAATGCCTTGTAGCTGTCCTTGGCTTGGGAGGCCAAATTTACCTCAAATTTGGCTTTGGTATAATCTATTTTTCTTCTGAGTTGTTTGCATAATTTGATGAGAGTGCTTTTATCCTGCTGGGTGCTGCATCTCCTAATTTTTGCCATGATTTTCTTCTTTCTGGTGTACACTCTATTGATTTTGTGATTCCACCAGGGTGACTTGTTGTTTGAGTTGGTTCTGTACTTTTTCCTGGTGGGTATAACTGCCTCTATGCAGCTATTAATATGTTTGTATAGGGTTTCTGTGAACAGTTCTGCATAGGCGGCAGTGTTCTCGGGGTTTATGGGGGCTTGAAATTTTGCTAGGTTATCACTTAATAGCAAGAGGTTAACATTAGAGTAGTTCTAGAATATGCCAGGTTTAGCTGGGGGTCCCGGTTTTGTTTTTACTTCTCAGGAGACCATTTTGTGGTCTGACCTTACCAGGGAAGACATTAGAGTAGGTGGTGTGCAGCACTCTCCCATATTAGTGAGGACCAGATCCAGTCTGTTTGCACCCCAGGTTGATGTATTGATTATCTGGTCCAGTAAGTTTGTATTTACAAAATCCAGGAAACTCTGTGCTTGTACATTTGGTATTGTATCAGATTCCCAGTTAATAGTGGGGTAATTAAAGTCACCCATGAATATGGTATTGGGTTGGATGGGTTTCCTGGATCATAGATGGTGACTTATAGCTTGCAAGGAAGTAGTATTGGATTATGCCTATGGTGATTTGCACATGGAGCAGCTCAAGTGCATTGTCCTGTTTGACCAGCCTTGAAGTATATTTATTTTTGTTGTAAACAGAGACACCTCTATCTTTAGTCCCTGCCTGTGCAGTTCCCTATTAAGTAAGTGAACAGTTAATATAGTGAACGCTGTTTAATCGACAGATAGATGTCGAAATGTCAAAATCCTGAAGACACGGAACAGTGATTTTTTTCCCAGGGGGAAAAAAATCACTGGGCCGTTTTTGGGACTTTGCCATTTCCTCCACTGTGTTGCGATCTTGGAGTTGGTATATTTAATTAGGGGAGATGTGGGGGGCAAATCCCCCCCACTTTATTTTGTGTTTGGGTTTTTATTTTTTACAGACCAGCAATTTTTTCCCAGGGAAAAAAAATCGCTGTTTGGTTTCTTCAGAATTTTGTTTTTTCGTTATTTTTTTGGGTCAGTTATACAGCATTCGCTTTTTTAAGTGTTTGCTGAATATAATATAGGGTGCCTATTAATTATTCAAACTTTTCAAAGTTCGAATGTCATATGATTGACACCATAAGATCGACCTTTGAAAAGTTTGAAGGTTAAAAGCAACGGCTTTGTACGGCGCAAAATGGGAAAATATCCCTTTTCTGAACTGAAGTGAAATCTCGGAGTTGGTATATTTAAGTAGGGGGCTGTGGGGGAGTGCAACCTCCCACCTGAGTGGTGCAGGGGTGCTTGCCCCCCTGCTCAGAGCATTCAGGTAAGTTTTTTTTTAATTTTTTTATTATATTTTTGAAGTTTTAAACTTTGCTCATATGTTGTTGAACATATGAGGTTCGAAGTTTTGAAACTTCGAATATATAATATAGACCCATAATATAGACCTGTCTGTGCAGTAGCTGGTCTAAATGTGTAGAAGGCATTATAAACCTGCACTGTTGGTGTGCTCTCTGCGGCTTTAAACCATGTCTCAGTGACCACACAGATGTCAGCATTCTCTAGGGTGAAGAGAGCTTCTAGAGAGTGGAGTTTTTTGCTTAGACTCCTAGCATTGAGCAGTAATACCTTTAGATTTTCATGGTTTTTATTTTGCTATGTTGGAAGTACTTTCATTTTTGCATTGCGTAAAAAAGGCACTATGGGGAAGACAGTGTTTTAGCTAATATTCGAGACCCTAGAGAGGAGAGGTGCAGACCATCGCTGGCAAAGTACCATGGTCTGTTGACCTTCTCCTTCCATGCTGACAAATATTGTGCCCCCTTAAAATGACACCAGAAACTATGCCATCATTTAGTCTTGAATATGTGCTTTCCTTCAGTCTAATCTGTGCAGCAATTCTCTGTACTCTAATCTTAATTCTGTGGGACAGACAAATAAATTATGCAATCCCAGCCAAAGCCAAAGCAGGTCCAATTATAGAGAAGGTCAAAGAGAACAGAACACTGTGGTTCAAGTACATGTACAGGAAAGCAGAATACAATTGTTGAATAAGATTTTGGGAGACACAGGAAAAAGACATGATGAAACAATGATGTCTATCAAAGGGATGGACTGCATGAGAGAAGACTTAAGATACTCAGACAGGACTGTCGAAAAAAATAGGAGAGGGGCATTGAATCAAGAGAGTGCAACAGATATCACAAAACTCCAAAGCGATACAGAAAATTAGAGAAAGGGGGGCTGATGATGTTGCTTAAGTATGTCTGGCAGAGACATAATGTGCAATACTTTCAGAAATGTTAGCCAGACATAATGTTTTTGTTTTTGCTTTAGAATTAAAATTCTACAGTGCCTGCTTCTATATATAATTTTGATGACAACAAAGGTATGTCTCAGTGATGTTTTTATTTTTTAAGTTTATCTGGCAATGTTTTACATCCCTTATTGTTATCATTACCTTCAGGTTTGTAATAAATCAGTGGCACTGAATATCTAGAAAGGGTCTTGCAGTCAACGCACATTACTGCATCACAGTGGTGCATATGCATGAGAATAAACATGGTGGCAGTGGTATGCATTTTAGCTTTTCTACATACAGACTGTGTAAGCACAAGATCAGTCAGTTCAATGATTTCTTTTGCATGAGCTAAATTTTCACATAACCTTTACTTTGCTCATAGTCCTTGGGTTGGTATTGTGTCTTACAATTTAAACACCTAGTCCCTTGACAAGGTACAATATAATATGCACAGCTGGAGACATTTTATCAAAAAAGTAATAAGCAATAAAGAAATTAATAAAATTCATATTGTCTGCATTATGAGCTCCTTTAGACTTTGTCAACAGTTATTTTCATATGCAACCAGTGATGACCACTTAAGAGAAACAAGGCGACCATTTCATTTATTTTCACATACCATATTTAACCACATGGACACAGCTAATAGAACAAACCTATAATGAATCCATTATGATATGTATAGGAAAAGGAAAATTATACCATGATCCCCCATTAATATTCCAAAACGTGCACGCTGATTGGCCAGCGTGCACGTTGTAAATCGACTTATACTAATGGAAAAAGGTCCGGTCACCCGGACTTTTTCCATTAGTATAAGTCTTTTTTTAAAACACTGTCTCGCTATGTTAAAAGAGTTTAACATAGCGACACAGGTTTAAAAAAAGCAACGGAGATCTCCGTTGCTTTTTTTAAAGCTGTCTCGCTATGTTAAACTCCTTTAACATAGCGACACAGTGTGTAAAAAGCAATGGAGATCTTGCTTTCTCCGTTGCTTTTTTTTTTAAACCTGTCTCGCTATGTTAAATGGGTTTAACATAGTGAGACAGCTTTAAAATAAGCAACAGAGATCTCCGTTGCTTATTTTAAAGCTGTCTCGCTATGTTAAACCCATTTAACATAGCGAGACAGGTTTAAAATAAAAAGCAACGGAGAAAGCAAGATCTCCGTTGCTTTTTATTCTGTTTCACTATGTTAAATGGGTTTAACATAGTGAGACAGCTTTAAAATAAGCAACAGACATCTCCGTTGCTTATTTTAAAGCTGTCTTGCTATGTTAAACCCATTTAACATAGCAAAACAATAAAAATCAATGGAGATCTTGCTTTCTCCGTTGCTTTTGGCCACAGCTCTGATGTACTGCGTGGGCATGCGCAGTACATCAGAACTGCCGCGGATACCAGACAGCTGCGGAAGGGCAGCAAAGATGCATTATACAATGCCATTATTTAAGAAAAGTAATTGTTTCTTTTCTTAAATAATGTCATAGTATAATAGCAATAACACACTTCGGGGTGTGGGTAATGCGGGATTTACCCACGGTTGTCTTTGTTTGGTCCCTTGGGCTTTACCCTCGGGACCAAACCACGCCAACCATGGGTAAATTCCGCATTACCCACACCCAGGCATGGGTTATTGCTATATTATCACTGGATCAAGAAGTGGATGTTGGGCTCACTGACAAAAATACAAAGGGAAATATACCATTTTAAAACTCAGTTGATATGGAAGGATCATATTTTTCTCCTTTTCATTTGAGTTTCAGGTGGAATCTCAAAATATTAAAGCAGTGACATTTTCTGTTTTTCCTGTACTTCTTAATGCATCTGATATTTGTAATTCATGTTTTTTTTGTGTGAGTAGACTGACTTATTTAGCAGACTGTTAAGTGGTTACCTGTGTCTGGCACACAAGGCATTCTCTGAGCCATTACTGATGGATTTACTGCACATCAGCAAGTTGTATCAGAAATACAAGATTTAGGGATCTAAGCCTCTTCTGTAACATCAACAGAATGGATTGGAAAGACAGGTATATTTCACAGACGATAACTCTGCTATGGAACAGACTCCTCCTCCATATAAAACAAAGTTTACCCCAGCCCATTTTCAAGTGCAATTCATATCAGTGGATGGGAAACAGAACATTTACTCCAGCACTGCCACCTGTACTACTAATGAAAAGATACATCTCCTAAATGCTTTATCTCATACATGGATCCTCTTAAATTATGTATGGTATGATTCCATTTATTCTCTTTAGGAGTAATCAACCATGGAATGGGTAAGGCCAATATAATACCAAATGAGATTATTTTGTGCACAAAACGGGAAATTAACTAGTCTTAAAATGACCTGCAAGGGCAGATAGCCTAGGTTTTACCTA
Organism: Protopterus annectens; assembly: GCF_019279795.1. NCBI lineage: Eukaryota > Metazoa > Chordata > Ceratodontiformes > Protopteridae > Protopterus > Protopterus annectens. The sequence goes on from NC_056726.1 coordinate 1,924,471,768, forward strand.
TGAACTTATAAACCTATAAATAAAACCCAAAGGACAAAAGCCAAATATATTCACTACTCTACAAGTTAGAAGATATATGAGTTTTTATTATTTATAGAAACTTAGGTTAGATGACTCAAGCACAATTCACTGCATAATAAAGCTCTGAAAGTGTAGTAAAGTATTACTGAAACTTCAATAGTCAAATTAGTGTTTGAGTACTTTGCTTTGTTTTAGTAGCTTTTAGTAGCTTTTAGTATGTTAACAACCGCATACCACAGAACAGATACTTATAAACATGTGCAGTCCTCTAAGATATAGCAGATTAGAGTAGACATAGACAAGACGTTCATAAAATACATATCTATCTATATAGATAGATAACTCTGTAAACTATATAGATAGAAATATCTATATTCACACACACACACACACACACACACACACACACACACACACACATGTGCATATATATATATATATATATATATATATATATGTATTGATACATATGGGTCCATGCCATTTCATTGAACGTTCATTTAAATGTAACTGAAATGGTTGAACCCATTTAATTGAAAACTATTTTCATTGAAAATCCATTTGATTGAAAAATCATTACGAGAAAACTTTCTTCACAATAAATATACCATAAAAAATGTTTGTCCCCCCACTACCCTCTTCCTTATAAATACTAACTTCATGGTCACACAACGTCAGAAAAAAGAAAAAGCACCACACACACAGTGAATCAGTGCTGAAGCAAAACCACAGTACTTTACAAATCTGGGGGTACAGCATTATGCTAATTATTGCAGTTCACACATACTTTGCTGGACTCATTCCCTAATAACTACAGTGATAAGAAATTATATCAACTAGTTCCCATACACTTCTGCACTTTTCTATCAAACGAATTTTCACGCAAATTAATTTACATTTACATGAGTTTTTAGTCAAATGGGCTCAACCATTTCAGTTTTAATGAAATTAACTTTCAATGAAATGACATGAATACACACACACACACACACACACACACACACACACACACACACACACACACACACACACGCACACACGCACACATGCTCACACGCACACACACACACACACACACACAGACACACACACACACAAGGTTCCCCTTCACAAGATCGAATGGATCGAAGATCGAAATTCATAATCTCTAGACCAGAATCTCAAACTTCCATTCACCATTCACTCGAAATTGTGAATGGGAGCCTTAGGTTTAAAAAATGAAAAGTTAACTTACCTTATTGAAGGAGGCCAGGTCCCCCTGTTCCCTAGCAGTTTAAATGTGAATGTTCCGTGACCGCACTTTAATGGAGGAATGGAAAATCTTCCATTTTGCGTTTACGCATATAGTTCAGAATGGGAGATTTCCCTTTCCTTCACTATAGTGCGATCTCGGAGTAGGTATATTTAAGAAGGGGTGTGGGGGGTGCAGGGGGTGAAGCCCCCCTGCGAAAACATTTGAAAGGTGTTAATTTTTTTTTATCCCTTTCATATGTTTGAGTTTCTCTAAATTCGAGATTCTGATTTCAAGTTTATGACTTTTGAGTTTAGAGAAATGCCATCATATGAAGGGGAACCATATATATATATATATATATATATATATATATATATATACATACATACACACACACACACACACACACACACACACACACACACACACACACACACACACACACACACGCGCACGCGCATTATGCTAACTGAATATCATTATGAAACGGGTCTTCAAACAAAATATTTTTGGAAACATCTTGAACTCCACTAACAATCTTTTTTCCCTTTCCGATCTTGTCCATTATCTGCTCTCATTTCCCATTCTGTTTAATCAATACAAGTCCCTAACCTGTGCTCCCTTCCTTTACCTTTTGTCACAACCTTTCATAAGGGTAGATTAGCCTGACAAACCTCCAGTGTTTGGCTATACGAACCCCCGGATTCATGAAGCTCAGCGCAAGGCCGGCGTAAGGCTTGTGCCGGCCGTGCGGCGTATATATGGAGTAGTCGCGCCATATGCATATTAATGAAGGGGTGCAGCCACCACAGCCACGTGCATAGGAAACGTGCACGAGTGCTAGGGGCATATCGAAGTTGCACAGGGAGGCGTGTCAATGTCATCTGTCGAGGAGCAACCTAAACTGCTGAATATTATATTCTGCCAGCAATAGTAATCGTACCTATCAGTGTCTGTGGATACTGAAACGTATGCAAAGCATAGTCCCTGCGAACAGGAAATGAAGAATCAAACACAAATGCACGGTAGGGAATAATGGGTCCCTACCCTTGAACAAATGACATGAAAACCGTGTGCCCATAGTCCAACGTAGTGTTGATATCTATACCATGTGGAAGTGAAACGTATCGTATGTTAGTGCGCTGCCAGTAGGTACGTCCAGTCCAAAGGAGAGGGTCACCAGCCAACCCATAATGTGAGGGAGGGAACATAGCTGTGCAGATGTGTCCATAACAAAATACACAAGGAGAAATGTAGCTATATGTGGTGACCGTATGTCGAATCATATCCCACAAGTCATGTAATAGTCACATACAAAAAGTATGTCCGTATTTCACATACCAAATGTGATAGGAAATAGCATACGCATGTAAACAAAACAGAAATGGCATATAAACAGCCATAACAATACGGACACATGTAGACCGAAAAAAACAGTATGATCCATACCATCAACCAAGATTACCACCTGTCCCACTTTGCGAGTGACAGTCCCTCTGTGGGCAGATGTGTCCTGACACAAACATGTAAAACTGGCAAATGTCCAGAGAATATAGGACATAATTCTTCCGTAGACATCATGCAATAGTTGCATTAAACATATTTCACTGAACGTATATTACATAAATGTCATATCAAACAGAATAAGATACTGAAATGCTACAAGAATAAGCTTAGATATAGGCAAGAATTGTAAGTTCTATCTGCCAAACTGACCGTGGGTATGTGTCGGCCTGTAAAATATGCTGTGTTCACCGCAAATGTCACAGTAGGGTTGCCACCTTTTCAAATGTCCAAAGTGGGACATGTTTGGTACAGATATCAGATTTTACAGGCCGACACATACCCACGGCCAGTACAAAGGACAGAACGTAACTGTCTTGCCTATAAAAAAGTGTATTCTTGTAGCAGTTTAGTTGCTTATTCTGTTTCTCATAACATTTAGGTATTTCAGATACAGAATAACTGTTTAATGCAACTATCACATAAAATGCAAGACATAATTTTGTCCTAAAATCTCAGGACATTTGCCATGTTTAGAATTACATGTCAGGACACAACTGCCCAAAGAGGGACTGTCCCTCGCAAAGTGGGACAGGTGGTAACCCTATGTCACACTGTGGCCAATTGAAAAGGTGGAAACACAACCGTCGACTGTGGGGAGGCATTGTCCACAACAGTCGGACATGTGTAAGGAATAGCTGGGACATAGGAAAAGGTGCCATCCTACCAATGAGTACAACAGGCTAGCAAAATCCAGAAGGCAGCTGTATAATCTGAACATGTATGTGACCCAGTCGAACGGGTAGTACCCGGATACACCAACCAAGTAATGAAAGTGAAGTATGGGTGTTTACCTATGTGCGTGAGGTATAGCATTTGTTAAGCAAACATGGCAGGGTAGTCCACACAACCATAAAGGTACCCGACACATGTAGGGTAGGCAATGTGTAACTCTGACTGTGTCATGGGCCAACAACCAAAGTAGTGCTCTATGGGGTGTGAGAAATTTGCGTGTGAGGGGTGGGTGTTTAATGGTAAATTAAACTGTGTGCAATCGCACAGTTTAATGTGTGTTTGACTGTGTGCAATCATGACCGACCATACTTGTCAACCTGTGTGAGCAAGATATCTGGACAGAGCCATGAATATAAGTGAGACAAAGGTCCAAAAACAGGGACAATCTGTAAAGATAGCTCTTAGAAACATAGACATTTGATAGAATAACAGTTTGCACATTGGCATTAATGTCTGGAGTATGAAGTCTGAAATCCAACTGTCTGTCAGCACGTTCCGACTGCAGTCTGTAATGCTGAGCTACTGCTGTGCCAGAACACAACAGCGTATTACAGAGGTCTGTGCCATACCACTCAACTGTCTGAATATTCGCAGAATGACTAGGGTCACCACCTGTCCCACTTTGCGAGTAACAGTCCCTCTGTAGCCTGTGAAAAAAATCAAGACATAGCAAATGTCCTGAGAGTTTAGGACAATGTTATTTCCTAATTTTCTTTAATAGTCGCATAAAACAGTTATCTTATATATGAAACTTCTATATGTTATGTGAAGTAGCATAAGCAATTCAAATGTTACTAGAATAAGCTATTATATGTACAAAAAAGGTTAAAGTTCTGTACTATGCATGGCTGTAGGTATGTTTTGTCCTGGAAAATCTGACATCTCTACAGAACATGTCCCACTTAGGGCATTTGAAAAGGTGGCAACCCTAAGAATGACCACAGGTTCGCCCCAAAGTGTTGGTGTGTGCCTCCGACAATCTGCACCTGTATGGTAAATAGCTGAGGATTGAGGTCACTAAATAATGAGAAATATCCTGAGTGTAAGACTCCACAACCTGCAGAAAAGCCATGCTAATGCAAAACCTAGTATTCTATCAACGATCTAAGCTTGTAAGAGCAATCGTTAAAATGTGTCCCTAATTGCCCCCAATCATGTAGGTTTTGAACAGGTTTGGTGCTCTAAGAGGTTGAGAGGTATGGTCCATACATATTTACAGTAACAACCCTTCACACTTGTGTAATGTACAACTGCATACCCATACTTCATGTCCAAAATAATAATCGCCGTATGACTGTATACAGGTAATAGTCAAATGTGAATGGGAACACAACCCCATCCATAATATGTAATGCCAACAGAATAAGCTGCTGACAGATGCTCAAATACCTGTGTTTATAAACACAGTTAAAACTTCAAAAGAGGGAGATAATCCCTGTCCATATGTTTCGTCTGACATTTGAACTCGGCCAGGGAAGTTCCATTCACCAGGTGGACAAGCCTAAACCCAGATCACTACATGAACACCCTGACAATCAAAGACCTGTATGTGGCTGGACTATATGCCTTGGTGTTCTGCATATCCTCGGAGTGATTAACAATGAAGCCAGAGTCCACAGCAGTAGGCAATAGGGAATGTGTAATATGTAGTACTGCCTTTTTCCCAGCAGGAGAATGGATGCCTGTGTTGTAGGTGAAGTGGTGAGGTGTATGTTGATGTAGCTAAGTACTATGGGTATTCATATCAATGAGGGAGAACACCAATAGAATAGTGGTTCTGGCATCCGGCCAACGTGAATGCAGTCCCGGTTGACCTATGACATCTGCACATATAACTTGAAAGTGTAATGAATGCATTTGTGCTTTACACACATTTAAATATGTAAAGGTGAACGTGTGTTTCGCAGCAGTCCGTAAACTGGAATACAGATATGTAACTGTTACGGTCAGAATTATGAAAGTTCACATAAGCACAATTATCTATGAAACATATGTAACCCACAATAAGGATATGCAAGTGCTCCTGCGCGTGGGTAATCCGCTCACAGAATAGAAAATGAATGGTGTTTGCCCCACGTTCTATGTACATGGCTCATACCTGTTAACCACGTAAAGTACAAAACTGGACAAAGCCATGACAACAACTGGTACAAATAGGGACAATCCCCAGATATTGCCCTAACAAACATAGAAAGTGGACAGAATACCAGGTGTGTCACTAGCATGGATTCTCTGAAGGGTATGAAGTCGTAACCTGAAATGTTTGTCATTATTTGCCAACATCACTCTTTAATGATATGCCACTAACTTGCCAGATAGGCACAAGGCTATGAAAAACGGACCAAAGATAAGAGGCAAACAGCTGTACATGCAGCGGAAATCTGTACAGTTGAAAGGTATGATATAGAGATATATATATACACATACATCCACAGACATAAACCAAAGCAAACTATGAGATGAGGAATGTACAAACATATGTATATATGTATATATATATATATATATATATATATATATATATATATATATATATATATATATACACACACACACACACACGATACATGAATAGATATATACACAACAAACATATGTCCCTCTACATATAACACATGTACATAAATAGGTCACGGTATAGATATTATGGATAGACAGACAGACATGCATGAAAGGAGAATACACCGATGCTTTCCAAACCATTGCCCAGAAAGTACCAGCGTGACAGGGCCTACAAGTTCTACACGTTAAACATGAATATAGGTGTCCTTTGTAGGACCCCAAAAATTGATCCTGTACAAAGTGCGAACCGTCATTGATGCTAAAGAAGTCACATTTGCAACTACAATATAGGTGTACATGCAACAGTAGCAGTTGCAAGGGTAATAACACATGGGTTGATAGAATGTATGACGTACGTCCTGATATCCGCAGAGTGAGGAGTGCTCGGAATTGTCCTCACACTTTATTATCACTCACATTAAACATGTCTAATAGGTACTGTGGAGGGGTGTCAGGTATGGGAATCATGGGTATGCAGAAATGGGCCAAGGTGTTGGCTGGCACAGATCTCTTAGGTACGCCCCATGGGAGTGATCAATATACCTATGTGGGTATAGCACACGCCTATATTCTCCAAAAAGGTGCAACCCATCTACTGGATATTGTGTAAGCCATTGGGGGAAGATGTAGGGACCTATATCAGTGTCATGTAGGCGATTATCATGGATGGACAGGCGTATAACCAAGATGGTAACCATACCTGCCAAAATGTCAGAATAAGACAGCTGGACTAAGGCATAGTACACGAAAGACAAATAGGGACTATATTAAATATACCCCAGACAAAGTCAGAACATTGATAGAATAATTGCGTAGTCAGGAATACGACTGTTATGAGAGTTAGTAATCATGAAATAGGAATGTCAGTCATGATTACCTAACCACACAGTCCGTCATGCCTTGCCAGCAATCTACCAGAAAGGCACATTATCATGACAAATGTAACAGAATCATAGGTAAAACCTTGGGGCGTATACCCATAATGTGTACAGGTGAGAGGTATGAAAGTAACCCATCCTAATTAAATATAATGAACTAGTGATACTAGGTGGACAGGTGAGAAGAAAGACATCAGCACAAATGACAAATTATGTACAAGTCAAAAGCATGTATTTCCACAAATGTGAATGACAATGTATGCCCTGTGAAAGTCAATGTGGAAGGTTAATAGACTCAAAAGACATGTGTCTCTCAGGGTGTCATGCAGTGTCACCGATACAGTGTCCAGTCCCCCATACTCGTATGTGAGCTCTGTCACTGATGGAAAGCGCAAATACCGGTGTACACATAAGGTACATGATAGAATCATTAGTGTGGATAAGCACCTGTTGGCCTGTGTGAGGAATATAACCCTCTGGGTGGGTGTGTCCTGCAATAGGAATGTAATGGTAACTGGCCTGTGATGGCGCCATGTATTGTGTGTATTGGTGTAAGAATATTGATTTCCAGTATCAGAAACATACCACGCAACTGTACGAATGTGCAGATGTATGCCTCATATGTATGGTGTGTACCTCTTACAATCTGTACCTGTCTGCCAAATACCTGAGAACTGACATCATTAAATAATGATAAACATATGAGTTTAAGACCCCAAATCCCTCAGAAAGGTCATACTAATGCAAAGCTATAATACTGTCAACTATCAATGTTTGTAAGAGCAATATGTATAATCTTCCCCTATTTGTCCCCCCATCATGTTAGGCTTTGTACAGATGTTGTGCTCTAGGGGGTTGATAGGTATGATCAGAAACAGATATATGTCTGAGGAAACAGCATTATCGACCGCAAGATAACTCATAAGGTATGAAAAGCGCTGCAGTAGGACGTTCAGTATTGGCCGCAGGTATGTGCTGACATGTCAAATGACACAGCAGTCTACATGAAGTACCTATAAGGTGTCACCTTTACCAAGGATGACAGTGGGACATACCCACAGCCATGCATACACCACAAATAGACATAGCACACAGCAAAGCCTAGGCCATGATACATGAAGCCTCCGGCGTGTTTGGATTGAGTGAGGGTACAGCAAGGTAAGATGACTGCCAGGCTATTCAGCAAACCCCCGTAGGGGTGTGCAAGACCGCCCGTAACACGAACATTGCACGGACAATGTTGGGATTTGCAACATACCCCATTTGTATGTGTAAGCTATGCAAATTATGTAATTATGCGATACAGGAAACAATAAGCTGTCCGTGCAAGAGCAGAGTTATGTGCAGAAATGTACCCGGATGTTATGCGACTAACGTTTTGCACGTTGCTAAATGGAGCAATGACAGCTGCAAATACAGTATGAATACAGTCGAAGAAGCATGCCAATGTCCAAGTCCAAGGCCACTGGCGGCTTTGTCCATTGGATATCAATAAACCAGTAGTTGTCCTCCCCCGATCCCTGGTGTGGAAGCGTAGCACAGCGCCACGAGAACACGCTGCACTTCAAAACCAGACATATGTATAATATACATACAAAATGTAGGTTTAGTTAGATGTTAGTATGCCATGCAGATGAATGGCAAGCTGGAGACAACATGGCTACTGCGTACTGGTTCTTATGTGTGGAAGCGCTCTGTCAGAGATGTAACAAAGCATTTGTAGGCAATGTGAGGCAAGTGAGGCTGAGGATAGTGAATCACAACATGTCATGCCATATGGGCCAAGCCTCTACAGTGTAGTGTAGGTTAAGGGGACTATTAAAGTAGAAGATAGGTGACAACATGAGTGTGTATGTATAAAACACTGTAACCTCAGTGGAACAGTGTCACATGTGTGCTGTCAGTACTCAGTGGAAGAGGCATGTCATGAGCTATCCTAGGGAACGTCAGGAGACTGATGGTGTATGCCATGGATACCACCGAAGTGACCTGCAAACCTGCCCACAGTGTTTCTGCACCCATGTGCACCAGTAAGCCTGAGTAAGCATGTGTGCGCACGTGTTAGCCCGTGTGGAGTGTGGAAGAACGAGTAAGCTAGTGTACGAATGGTGAAGCCCGTGTAATGTAGTGTATGCGTTTGTAAGCATGTATACATGTGTACTACACACATCACACATGTACTGCACACACAGACACACATGCTGCCAATACTACACACATCAGTGAAATGGCACATGGATGGAGAATACATCATCAGAAGTAACAGTGCTGTAAACTATGCTACAGTGATGGTCATAGCTGCAATGCATCATGCCTGCTGATATACACCTGGAAGTAACACACTGTGTGTTAACAGCATGCTAACATCAATACAGTGGAATAAAGCCACCGTGTGCAGCAGCACCAGGTTAGTCAGATCCTGCATCAATGTTACACATCACAGGTGGTGGCACAGGTGACATCATATGCACAGTGTGTGGTGTTAACATTTCCAGAGCTGTCATTGAGCCAACCAATGTACATGTAGGTGTGTGTGTGTGAGGGACAATGGTTATTGCATGGCCCAATGGTGGTGCAATGGGTGTGTGTATGTGATAGCTGTAGCTGTTTGTGGTAAGTGTGTGTGTCTGCATATACACAGGTACAGCATGTGTCAGCCATATACAAGAGGTTGTGGGACAGTCACAGACTGTACCTGCTAGGCTGTAGAGATCCCCATTACTGGCCATGGACACTCCTCCATGCATCCAACAAAACCCAGTCCTGCACCTGTCAATGTCTACACATATAGTCCTGGGATCTGTACCACAACCTGTGGATAAACGTGAGTCTGTAATGTTAACCTGAGGTGCATAGAATTGTCTGTTACTACAGACGGATATGAGCCATACTCACACTCCAATGTAATAACCACTGCTGACTGTTGCCGAGATCTGCATAAGACCATTCAAAGGTGCTGTACTAACATTGTTTCCAATGCCCGTGTAATACCCAGCAACACAATAACCGGTCACTACACATGTATAACCCACGGTCACTACAGCACACAGTATGTGAACTATCACAGAGCCATAGCAGATGTACATACATCCAAGGTGCTCACGTACAGATAATGCAGCACATTCAGGAGTGATAATCCCAACATACATATCTATATACCATATCCATTATATATATATATATATATATATATATATATATATATATATATATATACATAAATATATACATATATATATAGCTATATATACATATATATATATATATATATATATATATATATATATATATATATATATATGTATATATATATATATATATATATATATGTATAGATAGATACATACATACACACACACACACACACACACACACACACACACACACACACACACACACACACACACACACACACACACACGTGACAGGATTGGGAGCAGAACAGAAATGTAAGCACTGTACCACACGACAGCATTACGCAGTTACAGAACACGCTACCGTGATCACAGGATCACATGATTCACACAGGCACACGTCTAGCCTGCGGACAGCAGCATCAAAGGCAAAGACGCTGCATGGATGTTATGGAGAATGAATACTGTAAAAGCAATGTACTGTTGTTATGCAGCTGGAAACACACACACACACACACACACACACACACACACACACACACACCTGGCAGGGCTGGGAGTCGAACATACACCTAACTACCCTAAAACACTACAGCATGACGCATTTACAGAACGCGCTACCAACATTACTAAGCACAGCAGTCCCAGAGGCAGACATCTAGGTGCGTGTCATCATCCGCAAAGGCAAAGACGTCAGTAGGAAACTGCTGTGGTGTGAGGTGTCTAAAAGCAAGACTGAGTCCCCAGGCGGACAGGAGCATACGCGCAAACACACACACACACTTGGCAGGGCTGGGAGTTGAACATACACTTAACTACCCTAACACACTACAGCATGATGCATTTACAGAATGCGCTACCGACATTACTAAGCACAGCAGTTCCTGAGGCAGACATCTAGGTGCATGTCATCATCCGCAAAGGCAAAGACGTCGGTAGGAAACTGCTGTGGTATGAGGCGTCTAAAAGCAAGACTGAGTCCCCAGGTGAATGAGAGCATGTGCGCAAACACACACACACACACACACACACACACACACACACACACACACACTTGATAGGGCTGGGAGTCGAACATACACCTAACTACCCTAACACACTACAGCATGATGCATTTACAGAATGCTTTACCGAGATTACTAAGCACAGCAGTCCCAAAGGCAGACATCTAGGTGTGTGTCATCATCTGCAAAGGCAAAGACGTCAGTAGGAAACTGCTCTGGTGTGAGGCGTCTAAAAGCAAGACTGAGTCCCCAGGTGGACGGGAGCATGCACGCAAAAACACACACACACACACACACACACACACACACATTTGGCAGGGCTGGGAGTTGAACGTACACCTAACTACCCTAACACACTACAGCATGATGCATTTACAGAATGCGCTACCAAGATTACTAAGCACAGTAGTCCCAGAGGCAGACATATAGGTGCGTGTCATCATCCGCAAAGTCAAGGACGTCAGTAGGAAACTGCTGTGGTGTGAGGCCTCTAAAAGCAAGACTGAGTCCCCAGGTGGATGGGAGCATGCACGCAAACACACACACAAAAACACACACACACACTTGGCAGGGCTGGGAGTCGAACATACACCTAACTACCCTAACACACTACAGCATGATGCATTTACAGAATGAGCTACCGAGATTACTAAACACAGCCGTCCCAGAGGCATACTTCTAGTTGTGTGTCATCATTCACACTGACAAGGACGCCGACAGGGATTGTATAGAGAGTGATCAGTTTGAAAGCATATAGACATATTACTGTCCCACGGTACATGTAGACAAACACACGGCAGTGGAGTGATCGTGGGAATGTAAGATTTACGGTGCACCACGACAACATGACATAGTCATGGGATGCCCCACAGACAGTACACCCTTCAAGAAAGTCGACCAGTGTGTACTCAGTAGGCAACCATCGTGACATTGAAAATGGACATCTGTTGCCTGGATGACCACCATGGCTATATAGGATGTCAACGGCCATGCACAGAGGGACATCACCGACACAAGGTGTGACTGGGCATGGCCACACGCTTAGTAATACACATCCGTTCGGACTGTACTGTGTGTCGATCTACACAATGGCATACTGGGCATGCACACACACTTAGCAGTTGCAAAGGGCCATCTTGCATGCAGACGGAATCTCAACTCGCAAGGGCTCAGTTGGGACTGTCATGTGTGTCGATCTACACAACAGCATACTGGGCATGCTCCCACACTTAGCAGTTGCAAAGGGCCATCTTGCATGCAGACGGAATCTCAACTCGCAAGGGCTCAGTTGGGACTGTCATGTGTGTCCATCTACACAACAGCATACTGGGCATGCTCACACACTTAGCAGTTGCAAAGGGCCGTCTTGCATGCAGACGGAATCTCAACTCGCAAGGGCTCAGTTGGGACTGTCATGTGTGTCCATCTACACAACAGCATACTGGGCATGCTCACACACTTAGCAGTTGCAAAGGGCCGTCTTGCATGCAGACGGAATCTCAACTCGCAAGGGCTCAGTTGGGACTGTCATGTCTGTCCATCTACACAACAGCGTACTGGGCATGCTCACACACTTAGCAGTTGCAAAGGGCCGTCTTGCATGCAGACGGAATCTCAACTCGCAAGGGCTCACTTGGGACTGTCATGTGTGTCCATCTAGACAACAGCGTACTGAGCATGCTCACACACTTAGCAGTTGCAAAGGGCCGTCTTGCATGCAGACGGAGTCTAGACATGGAAGGGCACAGTAAGGTATAACTGTCACCACGCACAGAGCGGTCAAACACATGCAGTGACCAGTACACACTCAGCTGCCATCGCAGCTGTCACAGGTGCAGATCCCAGACGTACACACCGCAGTCTACACTGTAGCCCTCGAGACATCACCACATCGTTGCTGCAGCAGTACGCAGCCATACATTACCACAACACCGTGTGACACATGACCAGTGGACTGTACAGAGGTCTACAGCAACTGTGCAGGGTACACATGTACTGACAGGGTTCCAACAGGTGTTATGCATTGCAAGTATACCACTATACATGACCAGGTCAGCTCAAGACATACTAGGGGCCCCAGGTCTTACACAGCTGTGACAGATGAGTGTTGCTGTACACCAACGAACGCACATGTTTGGATATGTCAAACATGTGATTGTAGTGGATGTGTGCATGGAACACACACACAACACATATGTAGATAGCTAAGCCTTTGCTGTCCCCCGTGCAGAACAGTGGCCTAAGCAATCATATGCACGCAAATGGAAGGTGGGTCCATGTCTGTTGAATGCTCACACTACAGGAGGTAGCAATGTTGACGGAAGACACATTCCCCTGTAGTAGTCGCCCATGACACCCGTGATATCATACCACAGTCCATGTGTCATGTATGTCAACGCACATGTCCACCAATAGCAATGCATACAAACATGGCTACAGGAGACACATGTAGGATCAATGCACATGTACAATCTGTATTGTGCATACAGCAACTATGCATGTGCAATGGCCGATGTCCGTAACACAGCTGTGCCTAACTACAACATGCAGTTGCAATGCAGCCCCATCATTGACACCTGTATATGGTGACATACAGACAGTACAGTTGGTTGTACATCACGTATGGAGGGATCTGTGAACATAAAGTGGTGATCCACCTGTGTAGATGTATGTGTGTCGGATGGCTCACAGGTGTGTCACACGCCACCCTACCATGCCATGTGCAAACAGTACGCTATGCCACTGTTACTTGATGGTGATGACTTAACACATACACAGTGGTCAGGTGTACCCAACTGTATGTCACGTGACACCTGTATCACTGGCATCCTCCCATGTGCACATAGCCACACAATTGCCAGACATAGCATTGGTACACATACTGCGGACAGTACCGCTGCATGTCTATCAAACAGATCATCATATGGCAGGTGTATCATTCCCAGCACTTCCATGTGTGTCCACTTGTGTGACCACACATGCCACATATGGTGGGGACTATGTCCCAGATGTAACACATCCCTGTACACCATTGTAGAGATCTGTACATACTGCAGTGTGGAAAGCATGAGGTCGGCAGGTGTGGTGCATCACACACATTGGTTATCTGTACACACATATCTAGTCACCACAGTGTGTGTGTGTATGCATGTATGTATGGCTGTCTGGTGCTTGGTGTGACGGTGTATACTGTGGAAACTGGATCACTAACCCCTCATGGTGATGCAGTCTACTACCCTGTTGATGCCATCGGTCCCAGCCATACTGGGTACCTGTGCATGTCCCTTCTCTGTGCCACGTATTGTGGGTGCAAAGTACTGTGAGGGTGATGACCACATAGGCAAGGGTCCACACATGAACACTATGGGGTGTGTTATAGTGCTGTAGACCCCATGAATGTGGCCATGTTCTTGTACTGTGACAGGATTATTACTGCTACACAGTGTGGCCTCATGCTATCAGGTGGCCTCTAATGTCATCATTGGCCTGACCGCTGTGTACAACCCCTGCACCATGTCAACATACCTGTAATGTTTCCCAGTATGTATGTCACATCTCTGTCCACTGTAGCCTGTTCAACTGACCACATGCTTCAGGTGCAGTATATGTGCAGACATCTGTGTCATGTTTGGGCATCTGTGTCATGTTTGACTGTCCAACAGTCAGGTTGAGGGTACGTTTAGCATGCTGATATTGCCATATGTGCCTGTGAGTACTCCACAGTTACAAATGGGGGACTGCAAACACTGCTACCTGTAGGCACATGCCAGTACACCATAGGAGGGAGCCAGGGCATTACCAACATGCTGTTACTGTTGTAACCAAGACACATACTGTGAACATATCACAATGCATGCTGCACCTGGTCTACATGGTATGACTGGTGCATGTTGACAGTACACCACTGATGTCACATACACATCTCTCAGTATTCACACACGTCCAAAGCAACATACACATCCCTCAATATGCATACACAAGTAATGTTAGATACACCTCTCACATCTCAGTATTCACACACAACCAATACAACATACACATCCTGCAATATGCATACACAAGTAATGTTAGATACACCTCTCACTATTCTGTTCACTCTGTGCATCAGACCATATGAGCATATCCCTGCACCAATGGTGTGGATGACAGGGATGCGGCACAGGCTTCATCATATGCACATGGTGATACTGTTTTCCAGGGGCATAGGCTGCTCCAATGGATGACATCATGTGTGCGGGTAAGGGCCAGTGATTTGAATGGACATGTCTGTTCCGTATGCATGTGGGTGTTGTGGAGCCCTACGGTTGTGCTTTCTGTGTGCGTGTATGTGTGCACACAGTTCTGTCATTTGTGAGGCCTACACAAGGGTATTATGGACAGCTCCATAGGTTCATAGGTTCATAGGTTCATAGGTTAGTACTAGACTAACTGCCCTTGCGAGCCATTTTAAGCCTAGACAATTATCCCTTGTGAGACTCAAACCCTGTACCTTGTGTTTGTAAGGCAAACACCTTAACCATTAGGCCACCCTCCCAACCCAAAAGCAATGATAAGGTTTGAACCCAGGACACTGTGTACCATAATCAAAGTACTGAACCACTAAGCCAGGACAGATTGTACAGACCAGGTTGTACAGCTCACTGTGACCGGACACGGCCACGTGTCCTGTGCCTGCCAGGTGTTGCACAGGTACTACCAGGCAGAGGTACAGAATGGCTACTGTCCGATGACACATGGCCACTGGAACCGTGTCCCTGCCGGGAACGTCCACGGCCATGACCACATGGCCTGCTGTGACCTGGTGTGGACATCGCAGCACCAGCTGCACTGCTACTGCTACCGGCACTATGGGAATGGCCATGTGAGGTGGTACACTCACGTTGACCTGCACTAGGTGGTGTAGCTGGCCTACGTCCATGTGTCCTACACCTCACCCCTACCACATGTTCCAGCACAGACAACTCATGCTCACAGATCGCCATGTCACGGTCGAGGATTCTGACCATGTCACCCAATCGCCTGTCCAGAACATCAGCAAGCTGCTGTTGAGCACCTGCCAATGCCTGGATATTGTTGTTTAGGGTACTGATAGCAGCCCTCTGCAGCCTCTGCCCTTCTCTGTTCTGCCATTCGGCATGTGCATGTGCCACCATTACAGTCTGGAACATGCGTCTGGTGATCCCAGCTGCTGCACTATGTCCTGCAGGTGCATGTCTGCCAGAGGTCCTCCTACGAGCAGCACCAGCCACATGCCTGTGTGGCACATCTCCAGTCAGTATACTGCCACCATGGTGTGGAGACACACCTTCTGTAGCCACCACACGTTCCTGTTCAACGCTAACAAATGCTGACTGTCCTTCCTCTATGGCCACTGTAGATGCAATATGTGTTCGCAGCTGGACTGTGTGCGGAGAAGATGGGGACATAGCTGGGATGGCAACTGTTGGCACAGATTCCGCCCCTGACATCCCTGCCTGTACCTCGTGCATATGTTCATCACTGCTAGCATTTGTGGGGACACTATCAGATGGACCGCAAGAGGTTAACGCACCTACATCATCTGTGAATGCAAAGAAATACTCTACATTACAATAGACGCACACACACTGACACACACACACTGACACACTGACACACACACACACACTGACACACACTGACACACTGACACACACACACTGACACACACACTGACACACTGACACACACACCGACACACACACTGACACACCGACACACACACACAGACACACCATGCATGTGAGATGACATATGGCATGCAGCATGCTTGTGACCTTGACATGTAATCTGCTGACATGTTCATTAACATGCATGCATGCCTGACACAATGGTGTCATGACACATGTACAGCATTGTACTGGGTATCACATTACAGTGTTGTCCATATGCCCTACAGATATAATGCATGTTGAGCAAATGTGCATGGGCATGGTAGGGGACTGGGCTGTCTACATTGCTGTACAGTGTGATGTACAGACACTGTGCCATTGCATGGCATCATGAGGCATTTATATTGCTTAACAGTGCATGTTATGTACACATTGCATATCCAGAACTGCATGTATACCCATGACATACCTGTGGATTGTGACCTACGATGCTGAGGTGTATACACACCCAACCATGATGTGTCATGTGACAGGTCACTGGAGGACATACAGATGACACCCCTGCACAATGACTACAGAGTGTTAGCTGCCTGGCAACCATGTCCACACATAGCAGACCTGTCACATCACCATTTCACGCATGACATTGATGTACCATGCACACATGGTGCACAGCTAACAGTGATGTCCTACAGCAGGGGTGAAAAGTACATTATCTGTGGCCTGGTGTCACTGTCATTGGAATCTGTGAAGGTGACTACCATCATGCTATGACACAGACATCATGTTCAACACATCTTATGAGGTAGATGTCACTGACACATCCACTAGCTGTGCATAGGCATTTATGATGTGCAGCATACCACATCACCTGTACAATCAGTCTAGTATAACTGTACTTGGACCATGTTTGGACAAAGTGGGACAGGGTGTTTCCACATCCCTTCTTCTGTGTGGCTACATGTCTCTGGCCATCCCCCATGGCCATGTGTGCACATGTGTTGGTCATGTATGTGATGGCCGTCTATCACACATGTCTGTGTTGTCCCATATGACATACACCCATAGATGTTGGTTATGTCACCATCCACAGGGCTATGCAGACAACAGGTGTATGTGTGGTATGTGGGGTATGGGTTATGGGAAATTGTGACAATATTGCAACCAAAATGATACATGTCTCAGACATGTCAGATGGAACATCACAATGTCTGAAACCATTGCAGGGGTATATAACACAATGGTGATGCCTGTGGTCTGCCCATATCACTGCTCACTGTGCAGTACTGGTTTGTGTACCACACATGTTGTTCCACTGTATAGTACATATGCCTCCATTGTAGAACACCTCCACCATTGTATGCACAGCTGGACACACATGTAGCAATGACAAATACTGTAGTTTCATGTCTGTGTATCATTTCAGTTGTATATATTGTACATGGTTGGCCTGTGTGGATGATGGGTGATGCGACCTGTATATCCATGTATTAACTGGCCACATGGTGAATAGATCTATGCTTTGACATGCCTGATACTGATGACAGACTCACCTGCAATGGACTCTTGTCTGTGCGGCACGCCAGAGGTACCTGTATAGGGTGACACAGCAGTATGAACGTTATCAATGACTGTATGACAGCCACAGGGTGCACAGTGCAGGTTAGCACATTCGCCTGCACAATAGCATATAGTCAGCACATGTGAGCATACCATACCTCTCAACCTCTTAGAACAATAAATGTGGACAAAGCCTACTATGATGGGGGACGTATAGGGACAACTGTGACATTTTGCTCTTACTAACCTGGATATTTGATAGACCAATAGGTTTGCATGCACATGTGTTTGCAACGGAATGTGCAGTCATTAACACTACTGTATGTCATCATTTAATGACGCCTTTCCTCAGCTATTTGCCAGAAAGGGACAGATATTCAGGGGAACACACCAACAATATGAGGCAGACATCTGGACATCCTGCAAATACCCGTACAGTTCAGAGGTACGGTGCCTACACAGGGTAGCATGAAGCATGTGTGTCCACATACCTTGCATATGTTGTTACATTACATTTTGTACACTGACACATGCATGTACGTAGGATATACTGGCCATATGTTTAGTACTGACTTACCAGGCAACTCCAGGCTCATTGGTTGGGAGACACCCACCTCCACAATGGCAGCTACTGTTTGTGGGGGCTGTTCCGAGGGTGTTCCCAGACTGGCAAGTAGCTCCTCTGTGTGTGTGAGTGGAGGCTGGGTTGGTGGCCCACCACCAATACCACCTAGTTCCCTGGCGATTGCAGTGTCATGCTGTTTTGCATGACGTATGAGGTCTGTGCAGTGTCTGCGCACCTGCTGGTAGGTGCAGTTGTGGCCGCCCACTTCATTGACCCTCCTGTGAAGATCCTGCCACAGGTCTTCCCGCTGCTGTGCATGCTGTGGCACATGGCTAAATAACACTTTGTAGTTCTCATGGAGGTATGGTTTTACAACATCATCCTCCTGTCGGCTATATGCTGGTAGGCGTGTACGCGGCATTATCTGTAAGACATGATGAAGGTGACAGGTCACATTTACAGACATGTGCAGTGATACTGCTGCACATACATTCTAGTACATTCGCACAGTTATCTTTGCAAATCAACATGACACTAACACGACTGACATGTATGTGTCCCACACATATAACACCCAGTATGCATTGGATACCATCCCCATATATGTGTGTCACCTCATTAGTGTTCCTACTGCATGTGACGTCAGTCTCCATGTGGACATGTCTGTTTGCATGCACTGGTGTTCTTACCTATCTACCCATGCCTGATGTATCCACAGTAATGCTGTTGACCTAGATGCTGTGGATATGTCACATATCAACACAGACACAGCCTTACTGGACTTGGGAAGTGACAATGCACCAAGTACGCATGGAAACCTGTACATGCATCTGTTTTTCCATAGACATCTACACTGCACAGATGTTCAACATCCTGCCACTGATCACCTGTGTTGCACATGTGATAGACATGGGACAATGGCTAGTCGGACGTCATTCGCAGGTAAGGTTATCGGCTATAGCATGTACGTGCTGGGTTTCCTAGCTGTATCTGACACCCATTATGCCACCACGAGGGACATCAGTGACACATTACTGATCCAGATAGATGATACAACATCCTGCCATGGATCACCAGTGTTGCACATGTGATAGACATGGGACAATGGCTAGTCGGATGTCATTCGCAGGTAAGGTTATCAGCTATAGCATGTACGGGCTGGGTTTCCTAGCTGTATCTGGCACCCATTACACCACCACAATCTATTACTGATCCAGATAGATGATACTACATCTACCATACGGGCATCACACCATGTATGGCAGGGATAATATGTGCAGCTATGTGGACAGGGCTGCATGGTATGGTGGGAGTATGTCACAGGTATGGCACAGGGATCTGTCCAGCATGTGGCCATCCTAGTCGTGGGACGGTGGTTGTCCATGACGTATGTTTTTCAGATCAGGCTATGGACATGTATCATGTCTAACAGCATAGTGTGGCATATGTCTGTATGCAAGGTGGATAGCATGCTGCATACTGGAGGCGAGCATTGTGGAGGCTGGTATTGCCCATCCACGCATGGGCCCTAGCCCTGGAGGGTGATGTGTATTCCAATATTGGTCACACGGTTGCTGTGTATGCCTGTCCAATGATCTCTGTGCTCATGGATACCACCCTGTCATGTCATGGGTACCTCGGATGACTACCTAAAGGGCCAGGGAGATGTCTCCAGCTCAGGGAGGTGTACTACACTACACCATCCCTAACACAGTGTCCATACTGTTGACTACAGCCTAGGTGTTTCTTAATGGGTATGGGGCATTCCCCTAGTGGTGTCATTGCTGATATCATCCACCAGAATGTGCACATATGTCACACACATCACACACACAGCCCATTCTGTATGTTGTTCACAACACTGTGACAACAATTGTCCATAGGTCATGGCCATTCACATCATCACATACACAGATGGCTGACATTTGTCTGTGTGGTATGGGCTACACTGCGGGTGGGGTACAACACATTAACCCTGGTTTACTGTAGCTGACACAGTGTGATATGCACATGTCACTGTAGCACCTTTGGCAGTTGTGAGTCTGTCAACAGGCCACTAGTAGAACACTCCTGTGACATACACAGGCATCTGTAGCCAAACATCCGTACTGTCTTGCACATCTGTACTGCTAACATCTACATTGATAATGGTTCATGGACCTGCAGCCCATACCCGGCAGTGTTCTGATGCGGTGCCACCAATCATGACCGTTGTCAACACTTGTGGGTTGATAGTATACAACACCCTATCTGTAATGTATGGGCATGCTCAGCACTTGTTCAGAGCTTCTTTGCACATTATGAGCTACTGCTTAGTTGAGCACCCATTTCACACCAGTCCTCACAGGTACACTGTCTGTCCATACATTTCCAGCTTGATAACTGTACAACAGCTGTCGTACACACATCACTCACATACCTCGTGAGACATGGTGGTTTCTATGGCCTGTCCACCTGCCACGTACCACTTATATACAGGCATGTCCAACTGGCACATACCGGTGCTATTGCCTGTCACTATGATGACTATGTTGTACATGTGGCAATAGAGCTATTCTCATGTCCACAGTCAATGCACACCTCCCAACATACAACAGTACAGCCTGTGGGGGATGCACATATGCAGCCCTGCTGGGGGTTATACTGTCACCAACCCTGACTGCACCTGACAGTCATGTGGGGTTGTGCAACATTGGCAATGCACCCCAAACATCACATGGTCCCACATGATCCCCACCACAGGCCACACATACGGAGACCCCTTGTACAGTACCCCTCCATACTCTGTGTGGGTACCAATAACAGCCCACATTGCCAAACGCAACCACACCAACCTATAGCCCACAGACACGTGTGCCCATCACATACAGCCAATAGGGTGTCATAACATACACAACACACCTGTCTTAGGTGACTGTCGGTAGTCACACTGCTGTTCCACTCAGCAGGCTACACAAGGCGATAGTCACTTACATCCTGCTGTCCAGTAACTGGTTCTCCAACATAACCTATGCACACATGCCACAAGTCAGCAGGTATGATGTGACTCCTCTTCCATGTTTGTGTGACTGAAGTTGTCACTCAGGGCACAGACTACGTGTGCAGGGACATGTGATAGCCCACCAGTGTTGTCGCCCTGATGGTGTGGTCCACGCCCTGGGAAGCATTTTGCATTCATCCGGACCTGTTACCACTGTACTACGAATGACTGTGTCACTCCCAACAGTTGTCCATGCTTCTGCTGTCATTCCACAGGCATCTAGTATACATCCACTTTGACAGACCCGGCCAAACAACATGATGCTGTGGCACAGTTGACCTGCACCTGTCAGCCCTGGGAGTACGGATCACATGTTGGACTCTTGCTGCTTTTATACTGCCTGTCTTGTACAGTGCACAATAACAGTCACCACCAGAACGGGAACTGGCTAGCGAAGCATGTGGTCATGTTACACAATGCTTGACATCATCCTCTGTGATGCACACAGGCAAGGCACACCTGATACTGCATCACTGCAATATCTCTGCAGTAACTGGGACCTGCCTCTTGGCTCTGCTGAGCACACCTGCAATGACTGGATATAGACAGACAGTACCTCTCAGGGACGTACCTGGACTGGCACACCCACAGCTGAGGTGTCCCCATATTCCACTATGTTGTACACACATCCCGGCTGGTTATTTCACAAAATGCATCACAGGTGCTCTACGTGCATATAACTGTGTCTGGAACTCCTGCTGCTACTAATGTGAGACTGACAGTAACCCACACTTAACTGTGATAGCCGCACATGTACTGGCACATTAGGCGTAAACTGTGCTTGAGTCATGACCTCCGTTCAGCTGGTTCAACCCATACACCACCTCCAAGACCAACAGTATCCTTGACATGGACACTACCAACATGTGACTGCTGTTCCACACCTGTGGTTATCCCCTCATTGGTGGAATCCGAACATCTGCTACCCACCATTGTTAGCCACATACCGGCACCACACACTTCACAGCAGACACAGTAGATGAGTACTACAACACCAACTACAGATGTCGTATGACAGTGGTAGTTGTTGTCGTGACACACGTGCAGGTGGACAATGCACATGCAAACACTGAGGCATACCCCAGTGCACTTCAATAGCACGTACATGACAATGTGGTTCATGCTATTCCACACAGAGCCATGCTGGTACACACCAGAAAACAGACAACACTCTGGGGGTGAAGTCCCAGGGACATACTGTACAACAACAGGTGGGGGCTGTTGCACAGTGGTGTACATTCCCATGGGCAGGGTGACTCACTGGTCAGCATCGGTAGGGCCACAGGATCCCACATCACATACACCATAACTAGCTATGTACACATTACTGCGACACATTCCAAGATGTACCACAAGGCATTATGGTGGTATGTTGGTAGTCATATGCAATACCCACATCTGCTCACACATACAGCTGTCACTCTGGAACATGACAGTAACAGGTGATGTTGGCAACATGCTGTCTGATGGCTTCATTGTTAACATTACACCCTCTCATTCCCTGCAGGGCCACATTCCTTGCATTGCGGTGTACCTGCAGTCACACCTACACAGTACTGACCTGCACTCTATATGTCCTAGAACACAAGCCCCTTGTCACCCTGCAATATCCCAGGCTGTGATGTCCACAGAACTCTGAACAGCATGTCTCCCCACTGGGACACCATATTCAGTAATAGCCTTGTACCAGACATTGTGGCCCCTGACTGGCACAGAGCGACAGTAACACTCCTCACAGGTGGCACCACACTGCACGACTGGGACTATTGCCCTACACACCTCACTGGACTGTTATGCACGGCTATAGAGCACATCATCATGGACATCATTTGTCGAGTCTTTGTTGTGCTCCAGTCCTATGATGCCAGCTGGGTTGGTCTTGTTGGGGCCACAGCATGCCTCCAACACCTGTTGAACAACTTTCCTACAGTCGCCAGAGTAGTTGATGATGACACGGGTGACCACACTGCCTGCATTGTCCTCTCACTGTCATTCAGCACCATTCTCCATTCTGGTATTGACTACATACACATCCACCTGCACATCACAACATATGTCTCTGGATGTTATGCAATGTGGCTTATGGACGGGACACACACACTGAGGGTGGCATACCATATCACATACTGCAATCCAGTTACACTTGGCTTACCACAGTCCTCAGTCATGGGGCCCTCATGTTCGGTATATGCTTCCCTGAGGTACAGGCTACCACTGAGGAGACTTCCCTGCCTAGCTATACAGACCACTACATACCCAACACCGTTGTTGCTCCACCAGCTGATACAGACCCCATTCATATGGGTGTCACTGTGACAGATACCGATATGAACAGCATGGCCTCTACCTGCATGACACTTGGTGTGAACATCACGTTTGCCATACACCATCCTCCCACTGGTTATCACATAGGTGTTAATCCCCTACATACATGTTGCATTGCACATGTTTGTAAGACACATGCATGTTGCACACACTCCTGTGATTACCACATTGCCACTGTGGCGTGGATATCCTTCTATGTGTTCACACATGTCTGTACTGGGTGTGTAGCTGGTACATAGGCACCCATTGTACATCTGAACACCAGACATATACACACATCCATGGGTACAACATCCCGCGTAGGGTGTACCTTACACAATAGTTTTACATAACCCAACATTAAAACACCATGATGTTTATTGAGCTACGACTGTTAATGTATGCGGCTTATGTACAGACACCATGTCTGTACACATTTGCAGACTACATACTCAGGGGTGACGTCTGCTGCAAAGATAGGGCCCATGTCTGCAAATATGTTTATGGATATACTCCGCATACACGACATACACAATAGCCACTCTGACCATGATGCTCATGGATATGTGCACACACGCGACTGTGTGTGGCATGTGCTTGGGGGTTGATTCCCAGACCGGACACTCACCATGCTTTGGGACATGATTCCTATGTACATCATGCATGGACAGTCAGTAGCAGTGTTCATGTGATACCTCACTTGCTGAATGGTGGACACATGTATGCCAGGGATCACTGCAGTGGCTGTACTGTGCAGTGATGCAGGTTACACATGGCTCTTCTGTTCACAGGGCACTACGCTGGAGAGGTGCCACTGGTGTGCACACTGTAGTTGTTGTTACACATTGACTTGCCAGACTGCATGGTACCCCACTATGAACCTGTGCAGCTATTACATGTCCTTTGTGCATGCTTACTGGTATAGCCATTCCAGTTAGATTGGCTGTCATGCTATAACAACGTCCCGTGACTACGGGCCATATGTATACTGTTATTGTACATGCCAATCATGTTCATGTTTGTCTGTCACATCTCTTCTGCTATTCTAGTATGGGAGTAATGTTTGCGTCTTTTGCAAATGCACAGAGTGGAGTACATAGTTATTTCATCATAACTGTTTATACATATCTTAATTACATACTATTCACATCACTATATGATACCTTTGTTATGCATCATATGCCTGTTCTCCTGTGTAACATATCTGATGTATCAATCTACTGTACTATACATTACACATGTTTTACATGGTATCCCATAATTCAACCATAACTTGCACAGAGGGTCCACCTTAGACATGTCATTGACGTTATATGCCCATACACACGCGTACTGTTACAGTATATCTAGATATACTATCCCCTGCTATGGCACGTGCTTATTGGACATACCCTGCCACTGACGGCGGGTCGTATGACATTGTTCTGTTTAAAACCACAAGGCAGACTGGAACTCAATAAGAGAAAGCTTAAATGTTAAAAATAATTTAATAAACTCCCAATAAAATAAGCGCTTTTGGCGGAAAAACATACACCGCCTTCTTCAGATTACACAGCAGAACCAAAGAAGCAAATTTTTATACATAGTACAAAATAATTACCCAATGGATGTCAAGTGCATTGTTAAATTAAGCATTGTCATGACGACTTTAAAGCTAAATCAACCACTCGGTGATAGTTTCACTCTGTTGTCAAATACCAGTATTGCATAAAAGAGCATAGACTCAAAAGTCTAAAATGCGTTTCCTATATTCATTGTATTATAAAAAATTATTGAAGTTTGTTCTAAAAACGCATGTAAAGCCTTATTCAGGTATATAAAAAACTGAAGTAAGTGCTAAATGTCATTAAAGAGCAAAACCAGTATATGTCACTTTCGCGAAGACTGACAACTAAATCCCAACTAAAATGACATTAAATCAGGTGTCTCGCTGGCTAACAAAAACAAGCCCTAGCTAAGCAAGGCTGACATTTTAAAAGTTCCAAAAATTTATCCCCCAGCCAACCTTGGACTTTGAAAAAACATTTCTATATGTGGTTACATGAAAATTTAAATATAGACATTAGATGAATTCCTTTCTCATTATTATATTAAAAAAGGAAATACAAATACTAAATATGCAAGAAAACTTCTTGAACTAGTTATTGAAAATATATCTGCCAGAAGTAACGAATGTTACACCATTGACCCTATAGTTTTTATATTATTTATCCAGAAAAACTGAAATAACAAAATTAAACTCTCAATACCAAAAAGTGCTTATATTTATCTATTATTAGCCAACCATTTAAGGACACATTTTATAGAAAGAGACTCATTGATACCTGGTGTTGAATGTGCTCTAGTACGAATTTGCCACAAGAGTTTGTCTATTTCTAGACGGACTTGCCAAGGACCTCCCCGTATATCCGGTATTCGTTGTTGTAAAATGACAAAACTAAATGCATGACCACTATTGTCCCAAATGTGTCTAGCTAGAGCATTATTTTCATCATTTTTGGAAACAGCATGCATATGCTCATATATCCTAATTTTGAATTTACGCTCAAAGCCGAAAGCGCTTATTTTATTGGGAGTTTATTAAATTATTTTTAATATTTAAGCTTTCTCTTATTGAGTTCCAGTCTGCCTTGTGGTTTTACCAAGTTTATCTGTTTTGTTTGTTTGAAAGTTACGTGGATGGTGACCGGAACCGGAGAGGCTTCTCCATCACTCTTTTCACAGCGGAACGAGAGCAACGACATAAGGGGCAGTTCGAATTGCAGTCTAACAGCACTTGTCGAGGTACTATTAGGAAGGGTTGATGCCTTAACACAGAAAGTGGATGCCATGGCGCTTCCTGTTTTAAGAACTGAAGGCGGATCATCAGCGTTGGGTCTTATACCACTGAACGGAAGTTCTTTATCTCCACCAAATGGGCAACATTCCCCGGAACCTCGAAACATTGACAATGGATTAGTAGCTGGCAACAATAGATCAATGGACTCTAGCGACCAGGTGATTCCATCTATGGCCAATATTTTACAACCAGGTAATAACCTTGTTAACTCGCATTTAGGCGGAAATAATGAAGGAGTCCCAAACAAGCAAGGGATTTCGGTTATGTCTAATTTTCTATCTAATAATAACTTTTTCAGCCAAGGGTTTAACTTACATGCGGTGCCCTTTTCAAGGGAAGCCGATGATAGTGGCATGTTGACTGACAAAATTGACCAATTTGACAACAAACTGTACAAATGTAAAAAGTTACAGTTGGAGGTCTCATACTTGACTGAATGTGTGAGTAACAAGGTAATTCCAAAGGGCCTACGTCAGTGGAGATTTCCCGCAGGCCTTTCGGAGAGTCAAACGTTTTATCAGGAATTAATCGATCTGTTCGACCGGCAGGGTATGGAGTTTCTACAAGCCTTGATTGCTTACTATGTCTGTTGAACTAGAGAATTTGGAACAACTCATTACATCAGATAGAGAGTTTTTCCGGTATAAATACGAATACTGTCGTATTTTTACGAGCATTGAAGCTAGTATGGAGAAATTTTTGGCCACCAGGAAAAAGAAACTTATGAGGGACATAACTGATTATAATAACAAATGTGCCTATCCAAGACCTTCACGGGGGGCACCAACGGCTTCTAATGATGCCTCTGATCAGTTTCAAAACACTGGTGAATTGAACCCTATGGTGAATAATAATAATATTAACAACTACAATCACCCTACTGAACAAAGGCAAGGGACAAGAAGGAGTCCGAGATTTAATAATAATAATGCAAGCGCACATGTTCCAAATCAGGAACACGTTCCAGCTGCCAGACCTAGGGACAATAATCAACAACAAAATATCCCTATGGAAGGCGCAAATCAGCAAACCAACCAGGGTTTTCACATTGTCAACAACTCCAAGGGGAAAAATCCCCCTCAAATTCAGAGGCAGAACAACATGAGGAACAAAAGGCGGGGGAGGAGGAGATGATTGTGAACCCCGATTTTGGTACTGATCCTATACTGTTAATGAGTTCGTATAGTGACTTTGTTTTATATAATTATACACTTCTGGAGATTCAGCAAGACATGGTTGACTTTTTTGCTAAGGATCTCTCATTTGTCCCCACTCAACATATGGACATAGGAAAAACTATGATTGACTTAAAAGTTTTTGTCAGGAAATTAAATTTAAATTTCCTGATGGGAAATAATACTTCGGCCCTCCATACTTTAAAGGTGTCTAGCTCCTACAACCCACCTCTTCACCCTATTTTGTCAACTTTTGAAAGAATGTGTGAAATAGATTTATGGGCTATAAAAAATCATGTCATGTACAATAATGAAAAACATCCCAGTAATATTTCCGTGCTAGAATGGGATTTTCTGCACTTATTGAAGGATTGCAGTGTCCGTGTCATGAAGCCTGACAAGGGTGGGGGGGTTGTGTTGATGGATCATTATAAATATGTAGAATACATGATGCAACATTTAGACACAATGGCATATAGACAAGTATCATTGAATGAAATACATGGGGCATATAAAAAAATTATTGGAATTTTGAATGACCTGTTCTTGGAGGGATTCATTGATTCAGATACCTTTCGATATCTGGAAATGACTGCCCCAAGAATTTCTGCGTTTTTTGGCACACCCAAGTTGCATAAACGATTACAAGCCCCCCCATTTAGACCTATAGTTGACGGTAGAGGTTCTATCACCTATGCATGCGCCAAGTTTATAGATAGTATCTTGAAGCCTCTCATAGGAAGTGTGAAGCATATTTGCAAGGACTCTTGGTCGTTCTTGAAGTACATTAGTAAACAACCTTACATCACTGATGCTGTATTATTGACAATAGATGTCAAAGACCTATATACTGTCATTCCTCAAGATATAGGTTTAGCTTGGGTCAGAGAATTCTTGACAGCTAAAAACAAACAAGGGGATACTATTTACCTAGTTGAGACCCTTTTAGAACTGGTGTTAATGAATAATTTCTTTACTTTTGAAGGTAATTTTTATTTACAAACATCAGGGGTGGCAATGGGTTCCTCTTGTGGTGGTTCCTTTGCAAATGCGGTAATGGCCCATTGGGAGGCTGAATTCTTATTTAAAGATGAAATTTTTCAACAATATGTCACCTGGTACACTAGGTACCAGGATGACATTTTTTGCATTTGGAAAGGTGACAAAGATATCATTCCAGGATTTATTGAGAGAATGACCAGCATGACTGAATTCCTTCAGTTTACATACCGAATTGCTGACACTGAAATGAATTATTTAGATATCCTTCTATCTAAGGATTCTATTAACAACAGGTTCAAGAGTACTATATATAGAAAGCCTACTTATTCTAATTCTCTACTATATTTTTCAAGTAACCATCCATACCATCAAAAAAGATCTGTTATAAAAGGACAAATAGTTAGAGCGGCACGGATGGTAACAGATGACTGGGATTTTCAAATGGAATGTAGTAAATTGATGGACATGTTCTTATCTAGAGTTTATCCATTGAATTTGATTAATGGTATTATTTTAGAAGTTTCTCGCAAACGTGAAGAGGGGTATTTTTTTCCTTTGCTTTCTAGTAAGGGTACTAATGAGTTAGATGATAATTTCAACATCTCTTTAACATCAGTAGAAACTTCTGGGCTTATTAAGCCCAAGCAGAATAATTACTGTAGCAGTTTCTTGCATACTTATTCTTTGGATTTTTATCAGATCAAAGAAATTATTAATAAAAACTGGGAAGTTATTAAACATGACAAAGGATTACTTACCCTGTTGGGCGAAAAACCTAAAATAACTTATAGAAGAGGAGACAATCTTAAAACCATCTTAGAGAGACCTAAGAAAAAGCAAATCTCCAATCGACCACATGGGATGCATAAATGTGGGGCATGTAACCAATGTAGGCACATTAAGGTTGGCACTTATTGTACCATTAATGGTAAAGAATATAAGATCAGTAGTCACTTTAATTGTGAAACAAGGTCAGTGGTTTATGCGGCACTATGTAATCACTGTAAGGCTTTCTATATTGGGAAAACTGAGCGTAAATTCAAAATTAGGATATATGAGCATATGCATGCTGTTTCCAAAAATGATGAAAATAATGCTCTAGCTAGACACATTTGGGACAATAGTGGTCATGCATTTAGTTTTGTCATTTTACAACAACGAATACCGGATATACGGGGAGGTCCTTGGCAAGTCCGTCTAGAAATAGACGAACTCTTGTGGCAAATTCGTACTAGAGCACATTCAACACCAGGTATCAATGAGTCTCTTTCTATAAAATGTGTCCTTAAATGGTTGGCTTATAATAGATAAATATAAGCACTTTTTGGTACTGAGAGTTTAATTTTGTTATTTCAGTTTTTCTGGATAAATAATATAAAAACTATAGGGTCAATGGTGTAACATTCGTTACTTCTGGCAGATATATTTTCAATAACTAGTTCAAGAAGTTTTCTTGCATATTTAGTATTTGTATTTCCTTTTTTAATATAATAATGAGAAAGGAATTCATCTAATGTCTATATTTAAATTTTCATGTAACCACATATAGAAATGTTTTTTCAAAGTCCAAGGTTGGCTGGGGGATAAATTTTTGGAACTTTTAAAATGTCAGCCTTGCTTAGCTAGGGCTTGTTTTTGTTAGCCAGCGAGACACCTGATTTAATGTCATTTTAGTTGGGATTTAGTTGTCAGTCTTCGCGAAAGTGACATATACTGGTTTTGCTCTTTAATGACATTTAGCACTTACTTCAGTTTTTTATATACCTGAATAAGGCTTTACATGCGTTTTTAGAACAAACTTCAATAATTTTTTATAATACAATGAATATAGGAAACGCATTTTAGACTTTTGAGTCTATGCTCTTTTATGCAATACTGGTATTTGACAACAGAGTGAAACTATCACCGAGTGGTTGATTTAGCTTTAAGGTTGTTATGACAATGCTTAATTCAACAATGCACTTGATATTCATTGGGCAATTATTTTGTATTATGTATAAAAATATGCTTCTTTGCTTCTGCTGTGTAATCTGAAGAAGGCGGTGTATGTTTTTCCGCCGAAAGCGCTTATTTTATTGGGAGTTTATTAAATTATTTTTAACATTTAAGCTTTCTCTTATTGAGTTCCAGTCTGCCTTGTGGTTTTACCAAGTTTATCTGTTTTGATTGTTCTGTTTAACGCCATCATGTTGCCATGTGGTGTCTGTGCTGTTTACCATGTGGCCCACTGCTGGACGCACATCTTCTACAAGCATTAGTATGATCAGCGAGACATCACTACATAAATACCATTCCCCACTTTATGCATGGCGGACACTGTTAATTACTGCAAACCAGGCTATGCATACACTGACATTACGTAATACAGAACATACTATACATATAGTTAGTGTTATACATACCTTGATATCGTTCTGGTGTTTTATCTCTATCTCGCTGTTCTGTATCACTCTTTCAACTGTTATACGGTATTAGCATACAGTTTGCATATCTGGCAAGTCATCCTTATATACGTCTATACCTGCAACATGTGGTTTACTGCCACCAATTAGTGGTCCGGTGTGACTAATTACGTGCACTTCAGCTGTGCAGCTACTCCATTCACCAATTACATGGCAGCAGTGGGGTATAATTGAATTCTCCACCTGGGCATTGGCCATTTGCCCTGCCTTCGGGGAGACGGCCTGTATTGTGTTTTGTTGTGTGTAATTGCAACTGCTTTGTGTAGAGCAAGTCTATTTTGGGATCATGTCCCCTGTGGATTGTGTGTGATGGCTTGAGTATGTGGTTCTACCTGTGACTGTACCTGTCATCCCACCTGTCTGATAATGGACTATTGCAAACACCTGTAACATCGCTGTTTGTTCCGTTATACGACGGATAAAATTTTGCATGGCACCTTTAAATGTTACTCACAAGGTATGTCAATGGTTCAGCAGATGTAATTGACTAACTAGATGTTTGGGCTGTGGTTACGGTCTGTATTGCTATTGTTTACAGTGTGGGGGATGTAGGCAGGTGTACGTAGCATATACGGTTTTGTGGGGCTTGCATTTCTACGTAGTCCATATATATGTGTGTGGGCCCCTTCCCTAATTACAGTGCTATCACTTAATAGACTTCTATTACGGGAATTTACTTTGGGCCATTGTTAATTGGTTTCTATATGGTATGCAGGTGCGGTTGATACTTCCATACCTCCGGATGTAAGGCGATATGTGCAGGGATATTTGTAAATGAACGCTATCCCATGTATGTCTGTCCCAGATATTTGCAGTCATTGCAGTGGTGTTGGTGTCAGACCCTCTGTCACATGGCTTGCCACCTTTTCATATGGCCATAGTTGGACACTTGCGGGTCACACAGTGGTGTTTAGAGGCTGACATATGACCACGGTCAGTACACAGGATAGCACATACTTTTATCCTCATTACATACCTATTGTTCTTGTTCCTTCACTACTTATCGGTTTGCATGTAACATTTCCATTTCTTACATACAGGCATGAGTATTTCCTGCAACTATTGCATATTATGTGGGACATACTAATGTCCTACACTCATGGACAGTTGACCTTTCTAATGTTTCATGTCAGGACACACCTGCCCGGGGGGGCTGTCCCTCCCAATGTAGGACAGGTGTTTACCGCATGCCTACGGATAGCTATACCCGCACCTACTGTAATCATCTACCTCCGAGTTGCCACCTACAGACACACTATGCGGACACACGCACACACTTTAGTCACATGGGAACACACATGGCACCCTCAACACACACAATCACAGCCTACATCACTCACAACCACAGTTGTACACGGTACCTACGTGGACCGCACCGCTGACAGCGGTGACTACATGTCCTTACTATCGCCCTATTGCTCGCAGTTCTACTGTTCCAGTACTGTGTTCTTTCTGTCTTTCATCCTTAATGTTACGCATGTCGGTATGTGACACATTCCATAGTTGGCGGCATCCTGTTTATTTGTACCTCAAAGGTGTTTAGAATGTCATTGACCTATCTAGATATCTAGATATTTGTAGATGCCTGTGACCCCTTGTATATCGACATATATCACACTATCGCCCTTTCTATCTGTATTATATATGTGTGTGTATATATATATATATATATATATATATATATATATATATATATGTGTGTGTGTGTGTGTGTGTGTGTGTGTGTATGTATATATATATATATATATATATATATATATATATATATATATATATATATGTATATACATATCTCGGACAGGGGTGGTGACAGGCACGCTACACCTTTCATTGTGTGTTTGTCAGTGTATACTGTGTTTCCAGGACTCCGCACGTTTGTGTCTGTACCTATAACATTACACACTTGCCATAGGTTAAGATTACCTCCCATCCCACTTTGCGAGGGACAGTCCCTTTTTGTGCAGTTGTGTCCTGCGAAATATTTGTGAACATAGCAAATGTCCTGCGATGTTGGGACAAACATATTCCCTATAGTTTATGTCATAGTTGCATGACACACTTATTCTGTATCTGACACACCTACATGTTACAGGACACGGAACACGTACCTGCGACCATTACTAGACTATAAGATTTTTATCTATGCAAAACACTGTTGTTCTGGTTTTCATCCTGGCCGGGTGTGTGTCGTCCTGCTGACATCTGGTGTATGTCCCACATTGGTCATTTGAACTGTGACAACCCTACCGTACATACATCTTGCTTAGCAATAGTGTTGGGTGATTGTGTACATGACTGCTTGTTCCACTCCTGGCAGTGGTCGTTTTACCCTTCAGAGCAGGCGCTATTTGTTCAGGGGTGACTAATGCTGGTGTCACCTGTTCTGTACATCATTTACCGTGATCTGCGCAGTGGTCGGTGACACTTAGCCCTGTTTCGCGCATATCCGTATAGTTGTATTTAAACATCGCTTGCCAGCTGTGGGCAACGCTTATTCCTGCTAACGTGTGCTACACATATTCTGATGACCTGCATCCGGAATGCATTACCCGTGCTGTCAGGATTATGTGACATCCCTTGCGGGACGTGGGACTGGGAACATGCACAACAGCCACTGCATGTACCACTTGGACATCTGGGGGTTGTACACGAATTATGTCAATTTGTATGTGCAGTACACTACAGCAGTTACTCCACACTACACTCACATGGAAGACTCCGTTAGTATACAACATGATGGGTCCAGTTAATGGTATGTCCATGTGATGTTTACTGGCTGTACTCCAGCACTGGCTATGTATATCACAATTAGGTACACCCGATAATTTGCTACACCTTCATACGACCGTGGATGCAGCATGCCAGGGTGACTAATGCCTGTCATGGGTACATCCCCTGCCTTGACACTACATCCATGATTACATTTTGTGGAGCCCCTCAGTAATGCAGCAGGTAATCCGTGATGACTGTGTGTAGGACAGTGCTTACACACATGTGCTGCCACGATTGCCTTTGCTCCAGTATGCGACAGTTGCTTACTCGATGTTGTGGTGACGGGTGTCACTGTTTGCCCTGTTTGGTGTTTTGCCTCTGACAATCAAGCGTGTACATACCGATGTACCTGGGAACCTATACACACAGCACCAACAGATGCTGATGAGCGCATCTACTGTTCCAGTGTTGACAGTTCTGTGTTCCCATGGCTGTTGCATGTACAATGTTTGAGGGCTGCCTATGTAGGATTCCACAGTGGGCCACCTATACATCACAATTTACAGGTGGTTGTGTTTGTGTGCCATCCATGTTACTGTGTGCAGGTGGGGAGGGGTGTCAGTCCATGGGAGCCTACACTGTCAAGGTATGTGCTATACATTCCCTCTTTGCCAAGGCGTAGGCATATTGGGCACGCCTCCGTCTGCCTACTGGGGCTGGCACAGTGTGTCCGTGGTCTGGATCCCTCTGTGCCTGTGTTGGCCTTGGCACTTGTGGTGGGCTGTGAGGCCGTCCCCCATTATGACCCTGCTGCAGCTGTTTCAGCAGGATCATATTATGTAGCATGGCACATACTATGAAGATGTGGGCACACGTGCCTGGAGAGTACTGCAAGGCTCCAGCAGATGTGTCCAAGCACCAGAACCGTGATTTTAGCATCCCGAACACACGCTCTATGATGATTCTGGTTTGTGCGTGTGCTTCATTATGGCGTTCTTGCATTGGTGTGTGTGCATTTCTGATGGGGGTCATCATCCATGGCTCCAGTGCATAGCCAGCATCCCCCACAAGGTGACCTTGTGTGATGTCCCCCCTGAAAAATACCTGATACAGCTGTGAGGCATGCCAGATATGGGAGTCGTGGTAGCTTCCAGGGCTGCCAGCACACACATCCATGATAACGCCCTGGGCATCGCACACGACCTGGCAGTTGATGGAGTGGAATCCCTTGCAGTTTATGTAGCACCTACCATACTCACTGGGTGGTGACTTAATTTGTATGTGCATGCAGTCTATCGCACCCAGTACCTCCGGGTAGTTTGCCACATGGTGGAAGTGACACATATTGCTGGCCAACTCCTCCTGAGTTCGGGGGAAGTGTATATGCTCATTGGCATGTGGTAACATGACATCCAGGAACTGGTGTAGTACCCTGGATGCCGATGCCTGTGAGATTACCATTATATCTCCAGTTGGCCTTTGAAATGTACCAGTGGCTAGTATTCACAAGCTTACACATACCTTCGTGTCCACTGGGATAGGTTCCCCTCTGTTGTTTCTGGTTCTCAGGCGTGGCCGGCATAGTTCTACTATTTGCTGTAAGATGTCCCTGTCCACCCTGTAATGCTCTACTATCTCCAGATCATGTAGCTCCTGGTAGGTTACCCTTGGTCTGAACACTCTTCTCCTCCTCTGAGGCCTACGGTGGTTGTCGGCATCATCCTCCACAACACCGTCGGTCTGTAACACATGCTAATGAATCACAGCTATGGCAGCTTCCAACATGTACATTTTAAAAGTTCCCCGTCTGTTTACACCTATGGTGTGGTGTTTGGGAATACACAGGTGTGTGTTGGGTGCTTTCACACTTTATACTGTTTTGCTGTGAACACTGATGATGTCATAGGGTGTGTATGTACGATCGTGGCTACAGGGTATCTTCTGTGTTTTATTTACGAAACCGCTACTGTGCTGCCTTTGGTGTTGCATTACATTTGGATGCTGTGAATTACCTCCTGCCCTTCCGTTTACATTTGTGCACGTTACACCTACCATTTGCTGGCATGCATCCAGCTGCCTGCTTTCATTTGTACTTTCCTATACCTGGCTTATCTTGTGTAATGTGTGCTATTGTCGATCTACTATGGGTTTGCTTTGCTCTGCTATGACAGTTCTTCTATCTTTGCATTCCAGGTCCTCCACACCTTTCTTTGCAATCCTATGCCTCCCCTATCCTGTTTTGCAGGTTTCTGCATGCAGGCTTGTCCACTGTCTTCGATTGGCCGCTGTGTGTTGATTATTGTTAATTGCTCATTAGTACGTCAATTACTCTGCTTCGGCATTTCCTTCTTTTCTTCCCCTGACCTTCCTGTTTGTGCTATTGTTCACTGCGCATGCATCCACTTACCGGGTTTCGGGCACGAGTTCATCCCCGTACACATGCGCTTTCGGACACCATGTGTGCTCTCAGCTGAATGGTTCTATACCCGCCTTCCCTCCCCTGTCCTTCAGCTTTGTTTAGCAATGGCCAGGCCAGATTTGCATTGCTCCAATGTTCTTACTGATATGGTGGCACACCCCTCTGCTGATGTCATGTATCACCTTTGATACACTCCTCGGTGTTATAGCGCTGCGCCATCAGGTACATCCTTAATCTGGTGGGACATTTGCGATTCAGTATTACCTCCCTCTTTTGCATGGCACTGACTAGTAATTCATAGTTACAGCGCCGAACACTGTCGCGGGCCCCAGGCAACCTTTGCACCTTGCTTGTTGTGTACCATGCCTACCATTGCATATTATGGTGCAATCCTAATTTGTCTTTCATTGTGATTTTCTGCCATTTTTATATATTTCCTTTGTATTCCTGTTTGCACACACATGCCCTGTGGTTGTACTGTGCGTTGCTGTGGACATGACATTAAATGTTGTTTTTTAGGTGTTGTGCATCTTTTCTTGTGCCATTGGCTGTGTATTTGTCCATTGGCATATGTTAAATTTGTAATACATGTGTGTGGTCCGCTTCCATAACTCCGATGTTCTGTTTGTGAAAATGTAAACCGTGTTTTTTGGTTTACATTTCCATGGGCTTGCCCAACGCCTGCACCACTTCGTGAATCGCTGTATGCCTTCATTAGCATGGTGCGACACTGTGCATGGGGTGATTTGCATACCTATGCCAAGGGCTGCGTAGCTCTGGTGTATGCCAGTAGTGTACATGGGATTGGTTCGTACCTGAATCGCTCGGCGGACATATTTGGCATTATGCCGCCTACGCTACGCCTGTGCCTGGCGCAAGCTTCATGAATCCAGGGGTACATTTTTTATGGGTAAAGATTAATCCTCTTGACCTTTTTCTACTGTCCCAAACCATTTCTCCTAACACCCTGAAACCATAAACAGTGTTGGAACATGTCAAGTCATGCTGACTGTAATTTTGTCAGACCTCCAGCATTAGTTTTCTGTCTTCTTACCCATTTCATATGCATCTGTAAAATATAAAAACATCCCTGTCCTAAATGCTGATCTCATATAGGTGGCATAAATTTTAGTATATTTGATATCTCCATTACCTCCACACACCCCCTCTCACTCACAGGTAACAATTTGCACTCCATCCTACCTCCTGCTTGGGCAACCCATTTAGTCCTCTCTATAATGACCAATCAGCCTGTTTCCCATCTCCACCACTGTAAGTTTAATATCTTTGAAGTGCTGTACAGGGAGGGAAAATGACACAAAGAATCTGTAACTTTAAAAATGGAAATAAAAGTTTTATTTGATCAGGGAAGCTCAGTTATTTCTAGCTGTGCAGCCATGTTTTGCCAGAATTCTTGCATATCTGTTTGGTTGACTATTAAAAATTTAAGCTAAGCATTTATCACTACCAGTATCATTATGAAGAGTTTAAAGAAAAGGTGAAAACTCTTTAAAGAATCTATGGCAGACATGGGCAACAGGCCATATGGAGAGCAGTAGCAATGTTTATAATAGCCATTAATGAAAATCAGTGTATGTGCATTATCTTTGCCTGAAAATACTCTCCTCCACCTCTGAAGAGAGAGATGCCAACCTGAAGGACCAACAGAATCCATCTATCCATCCATCCATCCATTCATCCATCCATTCATCCATCCATTCATCTGATACTAATAAATATATCAACAACTTAGCATATGAGATATGGGAAACATTCATTGAAATATGAATATTTAATAAAGTACACATCAGTTTTATATATAGTTTCATTTAAGAACATGGGCATATAGGTAGATCCAGGTATGAGTTTTTCTAATCATATCAACACATTGGTTAATGATAGTTATAGAGCTATAGGTTGTATAAAAACATTTATAAAGTCTACAAAATCAGAAATGATAAGATCATTGTTTGTACGTTACAGCAGACCCAAACTAGAGTTTGGAATAATAACATGGAAACCTTATAAAAAACTAACATGAGTAAATTGGAAAGTATACAGCAGAAATGTACAAAGGTCTTTCATGGATGTGAAAATTTAAGTTATGAGGAAACACTAAAATATCTGAACTTGTAAAGTGTTTCATATAGATATTAAGAGGATACCTGATTCAGGTGTATATGGCATTTAGTGACAACTCCCTCTGGGAGTGTTTGGGGTTATTAAAAAGCAATAGAGAGTCATTAGACAACCTGTGTAGAAGATTATATAGAAATGAGAGGTGTACTAATTGGTTTTCTGAGAGAGTAGATGAAGCAAGCACTAGTTGAGATATTTTTAAAAACAACCAGGGCATTTATTACGGGAAAGACTATTTTGGTGTATTGGCAGGCTAGAAAGGCATCGTTGCTCATGCCTGAAATATATGTATGTATTTATGCATGTATACATGTAACTATTTGTCTGTCTATTTAGCTAGCTTGCTAGCTGTCTGTTTTTCTATAACACTTGTCTAGACAGACGTCCCCAATTCCCAGCAACTGTCCATAGCACTTTTTGTAGACTTCCCAGGTATTTCCATGCAAGCCAAGAGATAATCTCTTCAGAATATCCTAGGCCTAACCCTATGCTTTGTTCCACTGGTTTATGCCTGGTACACCTCCAGCAGAATGTGTTCAGAAGGTTTTCTTCCTAGATTACTATACCACCTCAGCTGATTCCTCACAGCCAAAAAGATCACCCAGCATACCCCAGTATTCGATGTGATTGTAAAACTCATCACTCAGGCAAGGACTGAAGTTTATTACTCTGGGAAATATCCTAATTTCGATCACTTTTATCAGTGATTTCATACTTAATCCAATAATAAAACCTGTCATTATATTTGAGGATGGGTTCATAAATTGACAACTACATCCTACGACTCGGGTCTGACTTTACCAGCAGACTGAAAAAAATGACTGTATTACTGCCACTGTTGCTGCCATCCTCTAGACTATCTCACTGTCCCCTCTCCTCTCCCTTATGAACAAGACTCCATGATATTAGAACATCTCTATTTTAAGTGCTATCACCCAAAGACAGCAATTCATACTTTTATGGGAGAGGGCTATGATCTCTGCTTTGAAGATGGGTATTTTAATAGAAGTTGATTCACAGTCATCAGTGAATTACAGCAATGCATGTCAGAGATTACACTCAGGAGGACAACCCCATTTTCAAATACAAAGATACAGCTGTTCTGCCCCATGCACAGTTTGCTCCAAACGGCACTTGCTCCTTGATATTTTGTCCATGTAAATCACAAACAAGACATGAGACGATGCGGGTTTGGTGGTGCAATACATCACCTTGAATGTACCTCATATAAAACAGAGAATGCAGATAAACAGTATGCCAACAGCAACTAAAGCAAACACACCTTGTAGTTCTTTTTCTGCTATGGCAGACTTTAATAGAATTTCCTCCTCCACAGATTTTAGGAGATTAACATACATTTAATTATTCCTGTATTTCTGGACACTCAGTTGCCATGTTTCTGCATAAGGCAGACTCACATAAAGTAAGCAAGGATTAAGTATTTACTAGACCTTTTCTATGGGTTTCCTATACTCAACACCATACAGCAGTTTTGGTGACTAAAAAGAACTGTAATTAAAGTTAAAAGAAGAAATGAACTTTATTATGATGTACCTTTTCATCATACAAAGAGTCTTTCGTTTTGTTAGGTAGTTACCCCAATTAGTTAAACTGAGTGATTTACAAGCTATACTGGAGCCAGGATTCAACCTTGTAACAATTGGGTTTAGGGTTAATTTCCAGTAAACTTGATGAATGCTGGCATATTAGTAGTCGTAACAATGTTAATCTACTTTGACAAACTATTTGTTACCTCAGCACACACAGTTTTATGATGGATAACTGAATCTACTGGTGTTATTTCTAGCATGTGTAAAACCATGAAATGCAGATGAAAAAGTGCTGCTTTTACATTATGTTGTGGATAATGATTACTTGCCTCATATTTGGGTTTTATATTCCATGATTACTCTCACAAATGTGTGGAGACTTCTGTGGTTTCCTGTCATTTTACAGGGAGGTATTTGGCTATTCTAAATCATCATAGCGTATTTATGCATAACAGCAAAGATATGTAGACGGTACATAATATCTGTAACCTGGTGCTTGATGTGCATGTCCTTTTGTGTCAGTGTTTAATATAGAGGTGGATCATGCATACAAAACAACTACTGTACAACATATGGGATCAGTGTCCTGCCAAGGAACCATTCCAGCTATGATATTCCACAGTTTCAATAAATAGATTTGTTACCCAGTAAAGCTGGCCTTGATTTATAACAGTATTGTGCAGCTTATCTGCATAACTATGGAATACCAGCTGTGTTTTTTGTTGCATAGTAATAAATCAGTTTTGTAGCTGGCCTGCCCAGTTCTTTCTGAGTTAGAGCTGTCCAATTAACAGTGTACTGCATTATTTTAGACGTATGCAGTGCTATGTCCCTGAATCTCAATCATAGTGAGTAGATATACAAAGAATTGTTAACATCTTGACAAACAGGACTTTATCATGCCTTCTATATGAAAATGGATAAGTAGAGAAAACAGGTAACCTAGAACAGTTATATTAGAACATATATCTGCGTTAAGAATAATGATTATCAGTTACCTGTTTTAGTAAATTAACGAGACTTTGTTTCTGTGAGAGTGCAGTAGACATCCATTCATGCAGTGATAAAGACAAGATACCGCATCTCAAACTGCAGTTTATTTCATGGTATAGAATCTTACATTCAGAAAGCTCAGGTCAGAGTAAATTAAGTAACAGAATGTTTTAAGATATGAATAATCAAACAAGTTCATATCTGATAATAATCTTTTCTTGAGCTCCACTTATCATTTGTCAGTGGGAGTCTGGGATGTCAGAAGGGAATAATGCTGGATGTATTCCATGAGCTGTTGCAGCTTGCATTTCCTATATTTACAACAATGACAAATTATTATGACGGAAGTAGGGAGGATCTGTAGTCAGATTATCAGTATTAAAACAGCTGCTTTCTAAATTGTGCGTGCAACAAAAGACTGAAGCAGTACGGGCTACAACAGATGCAGAGATGTATCAGAAAAAACTGCCTGTACTGCGCTCTTAGT
The DNA here is from genome assembly GCF_019279795.1 of Protopterus annectens. Lineage (NCBI taxonomy): Eukaryota > Metazoa > Chordata > Ceratodontiformes > Protopteridae > Protopterus > Protopterus annectens. The sequence continues at coordinate 1,924,513,776 of NC_056726.1, forward strand.
TTTCTTGATCTACTAGACTTTTAGCATTTGGTACTAACATGAGTCAGTTTTTTTTCGCTGTACTTGGTTTTAGAGCTTAGATGTGGATGCATTGATGTAACTGATCAGAAGTCATTGTTCAAATAACATAATAAGATTCTTAATTCAGTACACAAATATTTTTAGCTTAATTTTAAGAAAATTGATTTTTGCTTCTCTGAAAGATATTGTTATAAATGATCATAGACTGGCCTAGACTGTATTATAGGAACTTGGGGGAGATATATTTATTTAACATTTGTTAACCGGGAAAGTCGGACTTTGAATGGTCAATTTTCAGCAAAGGCCTAGAGATAAACACTCCAGATGCATGTATTTGTAATGTTTGAGGAAACCAGAGCAAACCCACATGAACGCAGGGAGGACATGCAGATTCCACACAGAAGGCATCCCAGCCAAGAATTGAACCAGAGAACCTCTTGCTGTGAGGCAACAACACTACTGCTGCATCACTGCGTCATCCAATTTAAAAGTCAGCCTGAATGTGCTCCTGGTCACACTGAAAACATCTGAGAAATAATAAAACCATATGATCTTCTGATTTAATGAAGCCTGCTTTCTATGCAAACTTGTTATGTTATGCTATGCTATGCAAACAAAGACAGAAAGCAGGGAGTTGTCCAAGAAGCTAGCTTTGTGTCACCCCTGTGTTTACTTGGCAGCTGACAGAGAAGGTACTTTTACAGAGTCTCCTAAGATCATGTTTGTATATGATCTTTCCATAGTTTCTTTTCGGAGTGAGTTTTTTCTCTGAATGATGGCTATTTCATTTGTGAGGTGTTGCTGAACTGGCTAAATCACCATTTGCCTGAACAGGTCACTGCAGGGTGAAAGTATCCCTAATCCCATGGCATATGAAGTGTGGAACTATAAGAGAGAACAGGAAGAGAACCCCTCTGCATGCAGAGATTGGGAGGCCATACCTAACTAGAATATATTTTTAAATGAAGTCTGAACAAAGGAAAACCTTGCTATTGTTTTTACATAATTTAGATGGATACTCAGATCCTCTTCTGAAGCCAGGCTTAAAAAGTGGTGTTCATAGGTGAGTGCCTAGTGGCCATGTGAACCATTTATCTCAATTAGACATCACCAGTAAAAATGCTGCAATGAGCTGCTGTCTGAGCTGACCCACCTGTGGGGTTATGGGTGAGTGTCAGCTGCAGTGCAAGTCACTAAAAATGCAAAAAAAACCCAGACAAGCTAGAGTGTTTTGCTTTGTAATACCTTAAACCTCCCATAATGCAGGCCTACAAGATATATGCAAATGCCCCATTAAGGACATACAGTGTTTCAACTACATGGCTTGTGATTGCCCATTACTTTTAACTTTTTATGTTTTTATGGGTACATTCAGGTCAATAAAGTCAATCCCCACTAGCTGTGGACATGCATGTTTCAGCATTTTTAGTGACAGGACAACACAAATGGATTGCTATACTTTAGAAACACAGATATGATGAGGTCACTATAAAGGCTGAAACATGCATATCCACAGCTTGGGGGGTTTATCTTTATTGGTGTACATATACCAATAAAGACTTAAAAAGTAAAAAAGTAAAAAAGTCATGGGCATTCAGAAGGGTCATTTTACATATATCCATGGGCCTTCATTACCGGTGGTTTAAGGTATTACACAGTGAAAACTCTAGCTTGTCTAAAAGTTTCTTGTAGTTTCTACTGACTAGTTTGTCTGTGTGATCTTTTAACTGTAGTGCAATTCAAGTGACAGAGAATAGCACGATAGCTTGAGAGGAATTAACCTGGAAATAAAAAATGGCTCTAGAGATAGAAATGCCACCTTAACATTAGTGAAGGGGCCAGAACATATGCAGGAGGTGAAATACATGAGCTAGATATAGTTTGTCTTACCTTTGTTCACATCACTGATTCTAGAATCAAAATTCTTTATTAGAAGCTGTTGTCTCCTTTGTTCTGAAGTTGCCTTTGTAGAGCACGCCCTGAGCATTGGGTTTATATGCAAGGTATGAATTGTCAATAATTATCACCATGTTCAAACACCTGACGTCTCATAAATACATTTGGTACCAGTGCACCTTGAGTCAAAGGACTTCCTAGTAATTTCATCAGATGTAAAGTCACATGTTCTGTGTATTGGGTGAAGATGGACAAACTACAGAGTTTACTGCTAGTGGGATTAACACTTTACCTTACAAGCTATATATATATATATATATATATATATATATATATATATATATATATATATATATATCAGAGATAAATACTGGTCACTGCTGTCATGTGAGGATTTGCAATATATCTTTGAAATTGATTACATGCTGAATTTAATACAAGGGAAGCAAGGTTTTATTTGTCTTTCTTGTAAGGTTTGGAAAGTATGTGCTAATTTCTTCTGCATATATATTGCCCTTCTAGTAAAAGTAAGAAGGCACAAACCAGTGTCTTCTTGAAATCAAGTTTTTATGCAATTTTTGCAAGTAGACATTTGAGTTATAATCAGGGACGTCTCAGGTTTTAGAGGTTTCAGATGGTGATCAAAACATGATGTGTTGTTCACTATATAGGTTCTTAGATTAGTACTAGGCTAATTAACTTTGTGGGTAATTTTAAGCCTACCCAAGTACCCAAACCCTGCACCTTGTCTTTGTAATGTAAGCATCTTAAACATTATACCAAACTAAGAGCTATTGGATACAGTAAACACATTGTAGTTTTCTGAGGTCACATGCCTGTACAAAAGCTATAGTTCAGTGTCCTTTACGTCTGATGTCTAGTTTCATAAAAAGTAAGAAGTTGTTCTAATCAATTTGTTTGTTCTGTATAGTGATTATAAGGTCCATTTGAACTTTTTCTCTTCAGCCTTTATGTAAGTTAAATGTCCTAAACTTTATGTTAAACATATTTTAAATATCATTTCAGCTTCAGGCAAATATTTTTCTTCTAGGATCAGGATCCTAAGATATACTGTAATACTGACCCCCTCCCCTCCTATATCTGAAGATGCATATCCAATAAACTTCAGAATTCACTACAGCTGTTTCTGAGTTCAAGCAAGGAACTATGTGTTCATGAACTTTAAGATGAGGTTCTTCACTACTTTAGGGCATCTAAGCCTGATGCCATAATAAGTGGCTGTAGAACATGGTTGCAGCAAAAACAAGAAAATCAACAGACATTATGCCAGACAATGAAGCATACATACATACATACATACATACATACATACATACATACATACATATATACATACATACAAATATTTCAAGCATGGGCATTAATGCCCTTGTAGCTTGCCAATATACCAAAATACCTGTTCTCATAATAAGTGTCCAGGCTGTTCTTAAAAATATCTAAACTAGTACTTGCTTTAATGTAATTTGGTAGTCTGTTCCATGCATCAGCTATTCTGTCAGAGAACCAATTAGTACACTTCTCATTCCTATAGAATCTTCTACATAGGTTATCTGATGATTCTCTAGTACTTTTTGTTAACCCCAAACATTCCCAGAGGTAGTTGTCCCTAAATGCCCTATATACCTGAATAAGATCTCCTCTTAGATATATGAAAGAGACACTGTACAAGTCCAGATATTTAGTCTTTCATAATAACTTACATTTTCACAGTCATGGATGCTCTTGTTATATTTCCACTGTACTCTTTCCAGTTTACTCATGCTTGTTTTCTTATAGGGTTTCCATTGTTATTCCATATTCAAGTTTGGGTCTAATGTAACTAACAAACAATGACTTAATCATCTTTGATTTCTTAGACTTTATAAATCTTTTTATACAACCTATAGTTCTATAGCTATCATTAACCAATTGGTTGATATGATTAGGAAAAACTCATACCTGAATCTATCCATATACCCAGGTCCTTAAATGAGTCTACAGTTTCAATCATTGTGTGCTGTATTAAATATTCACCTTTCAATTTATGTCTACCAAATCTCATATGCTTCTTTTTTGATGTATTTATCAGCATATTATTCTTGTGTGCCCAAATGGTCAATTTAGTCAAGTTATTTTGCAAACATGCCTTATCTGTAACACATGTAATCAGTTTACCCAGTTTCAGGTCATCTGCATATAGACTGAAGAACACCTCAGATGAAAAAGTTAGGTCTGAAAGATACAATCTAAACAAGTAATGGCCTAGGACAGAGCCCTGTGGGACACCTTGACTGTAACCAAGGATTTCACTGTCCAGTTGCTGTATGATACTTGCTATGTCCTATCTGTAAGCCATGCAGCTATCCATTTTATCAAGAGTACATCAACACCTAGTTGTACTAAATTATTGATCAGTGTTTTGTGCATGACCCTGTCAAATGGTGAAGTTAAATCTATATGAATTACATCACAGCACAACTTTTCATTCATAGCTGTTATTATATTGTTATGGAACATCATGTTACAGGTGGTAATTTTTTTATTGATTTTATTTTATTTGCAGTTGTTTAACCAGGATAGTCCATTGGGCCTGAAGAACCCATTTTCAATGGAGTCCTGGGGAGAAAAGCTCCACATACAGATTACACAAAGGTTAATATACACACATAGATTGCATGAAGATTACAGAGGTAAACAAACTAAGATTAATATACACACATAGATTGCATGAAGATTACAGAAGTAAAACAGACTGATAAAAAGTATTTATCTATTTTCACCATATACATGCTGATATATGGTTTCAAGTCCCAACCTATCCAGTTCTGACAATAAGTTATCCAATATTATCTTCTCCATTATTTTTCTACAACATGAAAGTAGACTTAAGGGTCTCTTTGACTCTGGACTTGTCCTACTTCCCTTTCCCTTAAAGACAGGTTTAATAATCGCATGTCTCCAGTCTTGAGGAATCTCACCATATTTATATGACTTAGTGAATAATAGATATAATGATACCATAAGTTCTTGCTAAAGTGTTTTCAGGTCATTGTTACTATTTCCATGTCCTTTATCCCTGCATTTAATTTGGATCCAGTTTGCGCAGTTCTTTTTCAATATAATCTAATTTGATTCTAGTATGTGGGGTTTCCAAGATGTCACTAGGAGAACTTATCATCCCTTTTGTGGAGCCAAACTGTTTTGCATAAGATTTTGTAAATATATCTATAATCTGTTGTGTCTAAGAATACATTTTAAAATCTACATACAGTTTATCTATTTTTATGTCTTTACTCCTTCTAAATCTTATGTATCTATAAAAAAGTTTCCTATTATGCTCAATATCTTTATATAACTTTTCTTGATTATGTCTCACACTATGCTTAATCTATTTATCCAGCTTGTTTATTTCAGTTTTCAAAGTTGTAGTTCAACCTCTCTTCCATTTATTATATTGTTTTATGCCCCACCTTAATCAGATATCTTGTTCTTATGTAAATATATCCCCCTGATGTTGTATGCCTAGATCCTGATGTTAAACATTTTTTTGATGTTTTACACTCAAAACTGTTTCTCTTTCAAAACTGTCCACATTCCATCTGGAGTTTTTCCAATGAACACCTGGCTCCAGTCAATTTTACATAGTCACTGTTTTGTTTCCAGTTAATCTGTAATTAACCTTCTGTGTATTGGTTTAGATTTCAGTTTGGTAGAATTATCTAGCAACAAATTAACCTTTTAACCCCATGATCACTGCACATCAACAGTGGTGGTAAAACTTGACTTGAAGTAACAGTAATTTTTTTTTAGGAACACAAACAATGTTTAGTATGTTCTGTCCCCTGGTATTTTTTTTACAATCTGAAGCAATTGTTGTTCATAAATATATGTTGTGAATAACTTCCATACTAACATTGTTGAATCAGTATTGTTCTAGTCTGTTTCTGGTAAAGTTAAGTCCCCAGCTAATATTATTCTTCCCTCCTGTGTTTCATGCAAGAAATGTATGAATTCCTCTAGGTTATCTGCACTTGACTTTAGTGGTGCATGCACTCCAACAATTGTTATATGTTCCAGGGCTGTCTTTATTGTCACAGTTACACAGTCTATAGTATTGGTTTTACCATTGAACATGTAATAGTCACCGGTATCATAACTGTCTTTAATCCCTATCATAACACCTCCTCCTGATTTTTTGTTAGAATGTCTGTTACAGTAAAAACATTTATACCCTGACAGAACTGGTTTCCAGTCACTGTTCTTTAACCATGTTTCACAAAGAATAACAACAGCAATCTTGTGGGAACATAGTAAATTTTCCAATAAATAAAAAAACTTTATTATTAATGCTCCTAGCATTAACAACCATCAGAGATGAATCAAATGTTGCTATCTGTGAACTGCTAAATTTTCTAGTTCATATTACGTTTTTGAACTTTCAAAAGTCTGAATGCCATACGGTCGAACCAATATGTTCGAACTTTCAAAAGCTCAAAAACATTTAAAAAAAATATAAGAAACAGAAAAAAAACTACCTGACAGTTGTAAGCATGGGAGCAAACCCCCCTTCACCCCTCACATGGGGGGGCTGCACCCCCCACACCCCCACTCTTTAAATACACCCTCTCTGAGATATCACTACAATGCAGTAAAGGGAAATCTTCCCTTTCTGTACTGAATGGAAATCCCCATTAAAACGAACTTTTGAAAATTCAAACATATGGGTTCGACAATATGGCATTCAAACTTCTTACGGTTTGACAACGTAATATGTATCCAAATTTTCGACCTGGAAAAAATCCTGTCTGGTGTTTTTTCAAGTAATACAAAATATCTGCTGCAAAAATTCTCTTCCCTGATCTTGACAAATGCACTCCATCCTATCTGAACACATGTGCCCAAAACTAGGCTTGGATGCTCTACACATTCCCATTTTTTAAAACAAGACATTTTTTCCATGTAAGTATTTACCCGAAAAAAATCTTTTCATTCACAGTAACCTGACTATCCTTTCTATAGGTGATTTGTGAAAAATATGTCGTAATACCAGCACAAGTTGTACTATCTAAGAGGGCTGTCAGTTCCCTACTAACAGTCAAAGAATCCTTGTGGATGACATCATTTGTACTGACATGAATAAAAATGGATTCATACTTCTTTACATTAAGGCCTATTCTAAATTAAGAACACCAATTTAAGATTCAGTTGTCAAACACAGCGATCAAAGCCTGCAGGCAGTTTAAAAAAGTGATTGCTTGTTATTCATTCTGCTGTTAAATTTGTCTCTGATATTGACTTAGTACCGACTTGGTTCTAAGATGAATGTGACTAGAGCAGCACTTCATCCCATCAGCTATACGCTACAGTTAAGTGCTGGTGAAAGCAGTGGTGTGATATTTTTGCAAAGGAACTTGTGGAAATATCTATTTGTCAGACTTAATTAAGAAACAAGTGCTCTGGTAGTTTTGCTGGATGGCTTTTCATTTTATTAATTCTGATTTTGATATTCTAAGTCCTGTCTACCTACTAATTAATCAAACATATTTTTATTTGCTTATTTATTTATTTATTTATTTATTTATTTATGGACTAAGTGTCTCCAGGGCATTTGCCAAAGTGGATTCTGGCATATCTAACATATTTGCAGTTCAGTGAACTACATCTTGAAATTTCAGAGTTTTTACTAACTAATTTACTGACATCTAGCTCTATCCTTTGACAACAATTGCTGTAATACCCCTAATTATTGTCTAAGCATGCATGCCAACACAGCAAGGATGCAGTTTGCCATGGTTGCTTTATTTATTAATGATCTAAGCTGTTGTTTTTGGTATTTAGACACCTACAGGATAATAACATTTAGTTCAAATGCTTTCCTTTCATTTCATATTTGGTATTTCTTCTTAATATTTCATTTAATTTGGTATATGGCTATATTCCCCAGGATGATACTGACAATGGTGAATGTGGATTAGTACTATACCCCAGTTAACAATTACAAATAAAATAAATACTTGCTTTAATCATTCAGTCTACAGCCTACGTGACATTTGAATGCAACATTCTAATTAAATTTATTTACCAACTACATCATTTGTAAATCTTTTCAGCTAACATTTGCACCTGATGTACTCCAGAGCAGCTGAAATAATTCTGTAAATATTGCGAGAACCCACCTGTCACTGTACAAGTCACTCTTCCCTACAGTTTCTTCTCACTGATAGGTAACCTAAGTGATGTAATTTCCTGTATAATATTCATAGGATCACAGGATCATAGGAGGTTACTAGGCTAATGGCCCTGGGGCCCTTACAAGCCTAGCCAAGTGTTTATCCCCAAAAAGAAACCTCAGTGCATCTGTTGCCCCTGTCAATGAGGGACACAGGTGGAACCCCTGGGACAAACTTATGGTTTCCCATCCACTCATCAAGGTTGCGCTTGAAGAGGCCCAGTGAGGTGCTCTGTTTAACATGCATGGGAAGTCTATTCCAGAGACGGGGCAGCCTCTGGGAGACAAACCTGTCTCTCCAGCAGGTTTTTTTGATGTCACATATTAGATTCATGCCTTTTGAGTGGGTAGTGCATGAGGAGTTAGACTTATGGATATGGAGCATCTCTAGTAGGGCAGGGTCAGAGATTGCCTTGTAGGCAAGACACAGATCAACCCTGAACAATCTGTATGATACCAAGTATAGTGATAGTGATTTCAGCCTGTCAGCATAGGAAAGGTGTTGGAGGCCATGGATTCTCTTTGTGAGGTATTTCAGTGGCCTTTCCAGTTGGTGCAGATGTTTGGAAAGGTATAGCCCAAACAGGTCATTATACTCAATTATTGGTCTAATGAGGGAGGAGTATAGAGAGGTAATAACCTCCTTTTTTCTGGATGCAGTCCCTTTACTTATGAGATGAACCAAGTAAAAATCTTTTCTGACCACTGCCAGTCGAATGTGAGGTTATCAACTTGAGTGCCCAGGTCTCTCACCACAGGTTGTGTGCTTAAGGAGTTGCTATTGATGTGGTAATCAATAGTGGTCGTGTTTTTGCCGAATGGTATGACACATTTTTTTGCATTTAGCTTGAGGCCATGACTTTGGCACCACGCGTTAGGTGCTGTGAGACTCTCTTGCAGTATGTTAACATCATTTGGGGGATCAGTGACAGCACCCAACCTACAGTCATCCACACACTTGGTCAGCCAGAAGCCTTTTGTCTTTGCCTGGATCTCTGAGATATAGATGACAAACAGAAGGAGTCCCAGGAAAGATCCATGGGAAACTCCACTAGTGACAGGTCTGCTACTGGAAGTGGAGGTGCCTATTTCAACTTTGAGGATCTTGTCGATGAGTCAGAGGTGGAGGTGCCTATTTTGACTTTGAGGATCCTGTCAGTGAGTCAGTTAGTCCACCAACCTGATGAAATAGTGATTTAGTTGTGTTAGCTTTTCGATGATGCCTGAGTGGGGGATTGTGTCAAAGGCCTTGGCCAAGTCAAGGTAAGCTGTATGTACTGACCTTCCCTCATCCAGGGCCTTGTAATAGTCTTAAAGAAGTCAAACTAGGTTCAACAGGCAAGATCTACCCTTGACAAATCTGAACTAGGTGGAGTCAAGTGCTTAGAGATTGCCTATGTCCTTGTTTATGAGATCCATATAAATACGCTCCATGGCTTTACAGATCAGACATGTCAAGCTAATGGGGAGATACTTTCCAGGATCAGTAGTGGCACCACATTCATGCAAGGGGATGACAATGGCAGTTCTCCACTCTGCTGGAATGAAGCCAGTACTTAGGCTGTGGTTGAATAGGGTGCTCAATGGCAAAGCCAGTTCTTGCTGGAGATGGTGCAGCATACATTCTGTGTTACTATCAGGTCCCATGGAAGCTGTGTGCTTTGCCTTGGATAGGGCCTGTAACACTTGATCTACGGAGATGTGAAGTGCGGGACAAGTATCAGGGATATCTGCTAGCAGGTTGGCTAAGTCAACAGGATCAGAGTAAGTGATACTGCTAAGTACTAATTTGGAACAAACCTGGGCTTTGCCGCAGAGGTTCCTGATGTAAATGAAGAAGACTTTATGGTTTCCCTTTGTTATGAAGGCTAGTTTTGATTCATAATTGGTCTTGGAGGTTTTCCCTAGTGATCTAATTTGCTTGTTGAGGCTCAGGAGGGAGTTTTTCCAGTTTGGAATTTGTTCCCTTTTACCCTTGGACAGCAGTTTTTTTTTTCCTTTTCTTGTGAAGCCTGTTGATAGAGGATGTCCACCAAACAGGTTTGTCTTTCCTTGAGGAGCAGGTTTTAGTTCTGTTGGGTATGGCTGGGTCTATGCAGTTTTACAGATGCTTGATACTGCATTGGCGTACTGATCAGCATAGTTGTCTGCATCCTCTGAGGAAGTGGCGGTGTGAAGCCACAGATACCCTCCCTTAGGAGATTGTAGTCAACCTTTGAGAAGATTTTATTATGGCTGGGGGTGAGTTGTGTGGGAGAGAAACTTTGAATGCGACAGTCAGATGATCTGATCTCACCAGGGAATAACATACTATGGGAGTGGTGCATCGGTCACACATGTTGGTAAGAACCAAGTCCAGAATGTTATCTCTCCCCTTGTGGGAGATGAGAAGAGCTGGTCTAGTGTGTTAGAATTGATAAAGTCTAGGAATCATTGCGAGAGAGTGCATTAGTGCAAGAATAGTTCATCCAGTCTATGGTGAGGTAGTTGAAGGCACCAAGGATGAGGGTGTTAGGGGTACCTTGATGGAGTCAAGTAGATCCTGGTAATGGGAGTGGGTGTCCTAAGTCATGGAAGGGGGTCTATAACTAGCTATAACTTGGATGGGTGTCTCGCCAACTGTCAGCTGTACATGAATAGTTCCAGTGCATCATGCTGGCAAACCAGTCTGGGGGTGTGCCTGTCTTTAATGAAGATAGAGACACCACCACCCTTAGTCTTCCCAAACTCGTTCTTTTATTTTTCTCTTTGTCTTCTCCTTCCACAGTTCCTTAACCTACTTATATTTTTATTGTCATCATTACCCTTCTGACAATGCTACACTTAGGTCAGGATTTTTTGAAACTGATTAAAGTTAAGCATGGTTTTCTCAATGCAGCAGTAACAACTAGAATTCTAAGATATGTGTTCTCTTCCTTTTTAAACCTGCATCCACTGTCATATACCATTGTAGCCATTTCACTATCTTTTATAGAACCATATATCATGCATGCACATCTTTATCTAAACATTTTAATTAAACTATTATCGAATTTAAGCCAGTAGTGCTAATTATGCTGTTGTGTTAATCACACTTAGCATTAGCTGCATGAGCTGCTTTGTCCCATTCAATCCAAGGGTGCTTAAATAAAGACTACATAACGTGTTTCTTGGATAGGTAGATCTTACTGTAGTTTCATCATTGGAACTATATCCATTATGCTTAATACATTTGCATTTGTATTTGCTGTATGTTGAGCAGCTGCCATGTACTTCCTGATTCATAATCATGTTGTCCTGCATTTTGATGATGCAGCTGGGGGGATAAACAGTTTGCATTTGATAGAAAGCAATACAGACTACAAGCAATTAGACAATGAATCAATAACTAAAAGCATTCAAATGTAAACACAAATTAACAAAAGAGAAAGGAATGAGATAACATTCCTGGTAAAGTGTTTAATGCTTGACATACAGCATAATAATGCAGATGCAGCACTGTAATAAACAGTTGTCTAACATGGGATAATAGCTCGGGAAGAAAACTAGGGTATGTGAATCACTATAATCACAGTCTACATATATTTATTTTGGGCATTGATACTTATGAACTGAATGGGGTACTTGGCAAGGTTGGAATGTCACCTTCATGCACCCGGGAATGGGTCTACTTTAAAACATTGAAATTTCACTTACTCGAAATTCAGAAGGTCAAGACAAGGATAGCGAAACTTCAAAAAGCCAAACTCCTGGAATGTTGCAATTTCACTCCAGGAAACTAACCACTAGGCTACCATGGTGAGCTTTGCCATGTTCTCTACTGTAGTGTGATCTCAGAGTTGGAATATTTAGTTAGAAGGGCTGTGAGGGGCACAACCCCCACATGAAGGGTGTTGTGGCAAAGGGCCCCACATCTGTGGGTTTACTTTGCTTCCATTCATATTGTAGTCATTGGTGGCCCAGTGATTAGTTTCCCAGAGTGAAATTTCAACAATCCAAGAGTTCAGCATTTTGAAGATTCATCATTGTCATCTTACTAATTTGAAAGTCGTCATTCCGGTTTTAAAGTAGACCTGTGGGAATAGCTACAGTAGGCAGTACCTGGTTGGAAGCCACTGCCTGCATTACCAAGTTCCATATTCAGGTGCAGTTGTACTGCAGGCTTTGGGAATCATAGGGAAGGAAGAGCTTGGGACCATGCACACGCATGACTCAGTATAGTGTGACTCTTCCCCCAAACACCTATAGGAATGACTTTCAGTGTTAAGTTTTCAAAAAATAGATTTGATTACCTAATGGACTAATGACCTGCAAACCCATCCTTTGTCTTAAATGCAGAGAATGCAGTTATGACAGCCATGCCAGTCTACAGGTGGAGCATCTGTACTGGATTTCCTCACTGCCATGCAGCTCCACCTCTTTAGTTAGATTTGGCTTCCTGACAACAATACCAGGTCTGACATGCAGGTGGAGCTGTTGTTATGCCTAAGAACATCGACCAGAGCATTAGAAAAAAGTAAAATACCTACTTCTGGTGAAGGGAAATATGAAAAAAAATACATAGTGTCTTTGTTAAAGAAAGAAGAGAAACACATAATGAAAATAAGACGTGAGTAAACTGAATTTAGTTTAAACAACAACATGTTTACAAGGAAGACAGGAATAACATTTAAACTGTCTTGCACAAATAGCTTAAAGAAGTGTTACTAAGAATAGTGTTAAGAATGAAAGGAAAAATAGGACAAAAGAAAATAATAAAATAAAAAAACAGAACTGTGTACAGTTGTTATATGAAGAAAAATGTAGGAAATGTTATGAAAAAGTGACAGTTGACACAGTAAGAAAGGAAGTTAATGAATTATATAAAGATATTATAGTAGAAGAGTTGCAATTGCTTCTAAAGTCAGTTCCTCATTGGATTACATTATACATTTTATTAGAGTTTGGAAAGATTAATAGAAAGTTATTTTATACGGATTTTGAAAGAATGGAAAAAAACAACAAGGGTTAAAAATGAACAAGCTTGTGAAGGTGTCATTAGTCTGATATGAAATAAATAGAAGATTAATTTACGAATTCGGAGACCATGAATAATACAGATTACAAAATAAAAAATATGCAGCATTTGTTCTGAAAAATTTTCAACAGGTGTGGATGGAATCTATTTTTGGGATACAACTCAGACATAATGAAAATTGTATTTTGATAGAACAACTAGCATATGCTATTGTACATGAAAAAGGAAGTACTAGAGTGGTGATACATGATGCTGCCAAATCATTTGGCAGTGTAAATGACAAACAATTATGGCTGCTTGGCTATGTGAGATTAAGGAAGTAGTTGATTTTCATTTTATAAGTCTACATATAGCAAAAGTAAGCTGAACAGTTTAGAAAATAGATGATTAATTATTACTAAAATCCATAAAGGGGTACAGGGAGGTTGTCTGATTTGCAGTAGATTATATTTGTTAGTGACTAATGGAGCTACAATAAATACTTTCAACATACCGAAATAAGAAACTTTATATATAACAGAGGTCAATTAAGTATTGATAAAGTCATACATACAAACACACACACACACACACACACACACACACACACACACACACACACACACACACACACACGCACACACATAAAATGGATGGTAAGATTGGTAAAATAAATGCTGATATGGTTAGGGTATGTAACAAATTATGTTTCTCTCCAATAAAAAAGCAATTGTGTTGTTTTGAAAAACAGATGTATTGGTATTAGGAATAAAGTTTGTAACACAGATTATTATAAGGAAATAATGGGAGGACTTAGTGGAAATACAAAGTACTGTGAAGTTATGGAAGATATTTAAACTATCCTTTACAAAAATAGACTATTTAATAAGTTATGCAGTTTTGATTTAACTGCCTTATATAGGAGGTATATATACATTTCCTGCAAACATGGAAAATATCTAACTGCATCTGACATTGTTTTAACAAACAGTGCATTCCAAACATGTTTAAGATTTTTTCAGTAGATTTGGTATCTTGTATTATATGCAGTTGAAACATAGCTGTTAAGTCTTTGGAAACAGGTAAAACTTTTTTGGCAAGTTGGTGTTCTAGTCTGTGCCCCCAGTGGTGATACATCCCCCACTGATGGCACAACCCCTGAGAGCAGACATATATCAAACAACAATCTCTCCCTCAGCAATTGACATAAGTGCAAGTTACTAAAACTTTAACACATTATCCAAGCAGTGCTCCTCTACCAGTAAACTAGTATTTACAAATAAAGAGATATATTCAGACAAGAAGCAGCTTTGAAAGTCCTACTTTCATTTTTACCCACCTTTCTGTTTTGTGATACTGTAAAGGATCTTTCTACCACTATATTCTTTTGGAGAATGTGATACTTCAACAGCGACAATGCTATTTTTTCCTGTAAGCCGTGAGCTTTTAGATCGCTGTGGTTTTTCAGCTGTTCTCTATAATATTGTATTTAAACTCAACCCAGTAAAAAGGAAGCACAGAATAAAATAAAGCAGAAATAGGAAAATTAACACACTTTTTTGGCTTTTATATATTTATTTTGGGCATTGATACTTATGAGAACCTTGGTTCTACCCCATGTGTAAATACATGAAAAGGAATTGTGGATGGATGGATGGGTGGGTGGATGGATGGATGGATACTCATGAGGCATAAGAACAACTAAGTTTTAAATCAATTATTACTTTCAAGTAAAGATAGTTCTGGGATGTAATGAGTCATTATAAGAATAGCAAGGGGGAAGAGAGGAATTAGTCTTTAGTCTAGGACAAAAATCCAGAAGTGGAAAATTTCTAGGAAAAACATAAGATAGAATAGAATGTACTGCTAGTATAGCATGCTGATATTCTATTATGTAGATTCTTTATGGGATTTTCTGAAAAAAGGATGATATAAAATGGGAAGAACACTTGGTACTATTTTGTAGATACGTTTGGTAATTTTCCATAAAGTCTGCAGAATTTGTCTCAGTTTGTCAAGTTCTGCACAAAAGTTTTGGATAACAAATAGTATGCAAGTATGCCTCAAAGTACAGAGAATAACTCAGCAAAAAGCAGATTTGCCCAGCAATGTCCTCATACTCTCAAGTAGTCATGCCAAATTGTGTGTCAAGGAAAGTTTTTCATTAACTAAGATGTGCATTACTAATGTACAGCTATGAAAATTATACAAGCTCAGTACAACTTAATGAAAATTTCTAAAGGAATACAGATGCGCAGCAATCTGCCTAGAAAGTGATAAATATCTACGAACAATTACAGGTATCATCTGATCTGTAAATGGATGTATATAAATGCACTCATCAGAATTTGTGAAATTCAATGGACAAGGGTGAAGAAGAAAGGTAATGCACACACCCAAGGAAATAGCCTAATAAAAAACATATATGTGGTGTGAGGGTGAAGAAGAAGGACATACAAGAGGTATGATGTAATAGGAAAGTCTGAGGAAGAAATAGAAGGGCATGGGTAATTCTTTTTTTTTTCTTTTTTGGCTGGAATAGGTCTTTTTTTGACACCAGAATGAATGAAAAGCACATGGAAAAAGATGGAGAAGAACAGCAGATATAAACTTATAACAAATATCACAATGCATGACAGACAAAAGCTGGAAATAAACATAAAGGAGAGGTAGAGTAAGACAGGTGCACATTTAAACTTTACTGCATTTGTGAAGAAAAATGGTCAAACAGGGCAGGGATGCATTCTAGCCATGGTGCAGTGCAGAACGAGAAATATACCTACGCCCATCTCAGTGTTCAGATGTTGCTGACTGTGTGAAAGTCATTCCTGAATGTATGTGATCAATGGTATGTGTGTGTTGCAGAAAATTAAATGGGGATTGCAGTACACAGTCGTTACTGAATCCAATCATCAAGTAGTCTGACAGCAGTACAAGTGTAAGCCAAGCAACAGCATGGATAAGCAACACCACTCAAGGAAATGCAGGAGAAACTAAGAGGAGGAGAGACTAGAGACTCCAACCCTGCATGTGAAAAGCAAATGACTGAGCACAATGTCAAACAACAGTACAACAATGTAAAATGTGGTTGTTTAATACACAAATCTGTACACAACCCAAGCATAGATGAAATTGGATACATATGCCAAAGACACACGCCATGTCAGAGGCAAAACAGACGTGTTGCCAGGTATACAATGCATATGTGTGACATGCAATGGATTAAATGATCAAATGATCCATTCAAAAATAAATGACAGCACACGTACACACACCCACAACATGGAATATTATGTATGAGTAATGATAGATAAGGAATACTAGCTTGAGCATGGGAATGAAGGTAACCAATCCCTGGGTAATGCTCAACACAGAAGTATTATAGGAAGAATAATGTAATCCAAGCAATTGCCAGCACCTTACATACATATGCATTGCATGTGTATGATGTCCAGCATGTTGGCATAGGGGACTGTTGTAACAGTGCAAATACACGACAACAATGCTAATGTAGAGGAAGGCCAACTTATGCCATGTATATGTGCAACAAGTAGGCCAAAGCTAAAAGTGGGAAGGGAGATATACAGCAGAGGCACACATCAGTGAGAAATGCCAGCATCAGAAAGTAGGCACAAAATAAAGCATGGTAACCTTATCTAAGGAGACACATTGCTCATGCATGTGTTCACCATGTAGGGTGGTGTGGAAGTCCACCAAAGCTACATTGAAGCAAATGGCAAATGTATGTCACATGGGCAAACTGTATTGCTGATGGCTATAACATGTCTGTGTACAAATGAGAAGATCACAATAATGTGCAGCTGTTAAACAGAAAGATGTATAGGTACACAAAATAATTTTCAGTGTCACATATACATATATACTGTCTTAACAAACACAATACAATAGGTGCAATAAACACCCTTATTGGTATAAACAGCAGCAACAATGTATAGGACTGATCAAAGGACAGTCCTGTGAACAACAGTACAGTATAGCACAGCACAGGAAAATGGAATAACTGTATGTACACAGTCACATATTACAAGAGCATGTGTGTGTTGATCATAATACAAACAGATACAATAACATTTATGTAGATCTTTACATATGTACTACAATTGTATAACATGGGCATATATGAAAATCTGTTTTTGCTGTCATCACAAAGACTGACTATTAACACACAGGAGATAAGGACAAACAAGGTATTTAGGAATTGTGCTAAATGAAGCATTACCTACTCTTTATATTCACTAATGAACCAGTGAATGCTTGTGCAGTATGGGAAGGACACCTGCCCAAATGTATCAGTCACAGTGATTTAATATGACATGGCACAGTATTTGACACAAAAAGTTGCATTTAAAGCCATTGTGCCAGTATGACAGCATAACACAACAATGGTACAGAAATCAAATATGCAAAGACCTATCATGATGTTGAACAGACATAACAGAGCAACAACCAATAGAGAAATGGTGGCATGCACACGTACAGATAACATGCACATATAAACTAAACAGACTTGCCTCTCGTTGTTATGTGTAACATATGGGAATAAAATAAAATAAAGTAACAGCACCAAGTATCATGGCTGAGATGTAAAAAACATAGCTTTAATAAAAAAAAAAATCAGTAAGCGCTTTCACGATATTTCAAATTGCTTCATCAGCCTCAGCCATGATACTTGATGCTGTCACTTTATTTTATTTAATTTTACCCTGGTTTGGTTATTGGCACCAAGTTATACTCTTTGGTCCAGTTTTTGATTTTATTTCTAACATATGGGAATAACCTAGTTTGTGAGTTGCTGTCATCCCACCTAAGTATACAGTGGAAGTAGAACAATTGTGTCTCACTTGCAGCATGGTAACTACAACAGTCATATCTGTCACATACAGTGCCAGAGTGAATTTGACATAACAATATTATGCTGCACTGTATGCCTAGAAGTACACACACACACACACACACACACACACACACACACACACACACACACACACACACACACACACACACACACACAAGTACAGAGTAGCATCCCTGCCCATATGGAGCAATGTATGCATTAGTTGCAGCTTATCATGCATATCTAATTATTACTGTATGTGTAATGTGGTATTGTGTGTCATTCTTCAACTGCAACATAACACCACATATAATGCATGCACAGTGTACAGTACGATGTACATAAGCATGACAGCAACATGCTATGCCTACATAATTGTGCCCACACAGAACATAGCTGGATATGGCAAACACCGTGGTGGCGATATTACATAACTGGATCACACACACAATACTTGGTCCTGAGTTGCCACCCTAATGAGGTTGAACACCATGAAAGATCTCTCTAGCAATCTCCAGGAAGGAGTCATGCATGGCTAGCACAATGTTGTGGAAGAATTTCTCCATAAGGTCCCTCATCTCTGTCTGGAAGTCATACATCATCACCTCCTAGATATGGTGCTGAAAAATATCTCCCTGCCATAGTGGTGGACATCTTCTATGGTGAGCAGCAAGAATGAAGGCACATGTAGTCCCGGTCTGTGTCATCATCATCGATCCTGTCATGGTCATCATCCTAGTCCTTGGAGTCCATGTTGCTTGGCAGGGATCTGGCATGTAATTGTGGTCTGTGTCTGATGGGAGAACTACCATTGGTTTCACACACTGTCAAGGTTAAACACTGTTAAAAAATGCATAAACATTTAATACTTATTCTCATAAAGCTATGAGTACATAACATGTCATATACAAACTGACACAATCTACATGTGGTAACTTTTCTGTATGTGATATTACAATACTGTATGGCCTTATGCAACTGTAACAATGTATATGATGAAAGGAATTAATTCAACCTATAAAAATGTATGAAAATGTGTGTAATATACATCACAGTCATGTGCAAAACAGGTCTATCATAAAACACAATCAGATGTGCACCTAAATAATTTTGAAGACAGTATATAGTATGCCATTAACATCATCAAACCCTGTGAGACAGGGCATGTGACATGTTTGCTCAAGCCATATCACAAGACAGTAGAGTTGTCACTAAAACTTAATTGTCAGATGATATGGCCTATAAGGTATATTTAGTCTTTGTATAACAACACAATTGTGGAAATAGAAAGTGCAGGGTTATGATAAAGCAGCATTCCTAATGTTTTATTATCCATATATATTGATGATGTCAATAGAAGGCCATGTGAGGGCCACTATGTCCATCATAGAATAGAAGATCATATGTAGGTCCCTATGTCTATTGTGTCAATATGTTACTCTTGTGCATTACTAGGCATACAATACACAGTTTTCCAGAGAAAATGCTATTATGACTTGCTCATTTATGAACATATCAGTCATCAGCACATACGCAAGACACACACACATGCACAGACAGCAGATATATATATATATATATATATATATATATATATATATATATATATATATATATATATATATATATATATATATATATATATATATATATATATATATATATATGTATCTATGTATATATATATATATATATATATATATATATATATATATATATATACAAAGCACACCATTTGGAAGCAACACTCTTGTATAATCCACTTAACATCTAAGTCTTACAACAATGTCAGACAGAAAAAGCTTTACTTTTATTGGCTACTATTTGCATACGTGCCTAACACATTTTTGTTGAGATGTCAATATGCTATTTTTCCCACTATTTATTTAACATTTGTTGACTAGGAAAATCCAACTAGGACAGAGTCTATTTTCAGCAGAGTCTTGGAGAGAAATGTTCCAGACGCATGTCTTTGAAATGTGGGAGGAAACCAGAGTACAATGAGGGAACCCACATGAATGCAGGGGACACATGAAGACTCCACACAGAAGGTACCCCAACTAAGAATTGAACTAGATAACCTCTTTCTGTGAGGTGATGTTAACCGCTGCACCACCCATAAATATAAATTATTTTTACGTGTATGTCAATATGTCAATTCTTTTTCATTATAAATTATGTTTATGTGCAAGTAATCTTGTCATATTCATTTCCTCTAAATAACGTAAGTTTATTCTAAATATATAGTAAGAAGAGCAAGCAGTAGTAAACCTAGAAGATATATGCAAATGGCTAATGGCTGACATCACAGCATCATAGAATTGGAATGCAATGCAAAACCTTGGAACAACTGAACTATCACAACCACATGACAGTGTGTGACATCTACAATTTTAGGGTATGACATACACATTACTGTTTATCAACTAATGTATCACTGCCACTTGCTACATTTGTATTATGCTTATACATGTACGCGCACAATTTAAACACTGTAATGATAATGATGAAGATAACATAGAACAAGTCAGTCATAACAGATAAGCATGAGTGGCTTTGGCCTCAACAAGTAAAGAAAACAGCATTTAATCTTGGGTTAAACCAACTATAACAGGAGTGTTATACAGAATTGGGTTAAACCAGCTATAACAGGACAGTTATACAGAAATGCAAGACATCCAGAACTTCAGTACATGCCCGAAAACATTTAGCTGTAGTATTTATAAACAGGGAAACAGTACACAAACATAACAATAAGTGAACACCCTACAATTGCTATTTAAATTGAAATAACATCAAAAAGAACTTAAATAGAAAACATTCTAGACAAAGCAAAATGAGAGTTATATTATAGCCTGTTGTGACAAAAAAAATGTAAACTGCAGTTATCAAACATACCTTGTTTATAACTCAAAGGGCAATGTTTAAATTGAATCTATACTATTATTCTGAATAATTCAATGATTATTGCACTTACCTTGCAGATGAATTATGGGTAGTTTGATATTTATATCAGCATGCCAGAATCTACAATTGAAAGTGACTTTTTTAACTATGTTATTAGACTTCCTGGGGAAATAAATGCTGACATTTATAGCACATACCTCTCTCCCTCTGCTGCTACACCAGTCTGTCCATACAGTCAATACATAGAGCTTGGTTATGGGCATGGTCTTCATCTCCTGCAAAATGGAAAAAAGGATTGTGTCAGGTCAATATACAATGATCGTTATGTATAACAAAACTATGAGCATCACATGCCAGCTGCCTTGACATACAATACAAGTTCACATTTAGTTATTGCTGTGTTATTTTAAATACTGCACTCACATGAGGAGTAATGTCTATGAAATTTAGGATCCAAGATTCAAACCTAATCTATATTTGCATTCCAACCCTGCCACCTACCTGCCTAGCTAATCCATCTTGCCTGGAACTGCATCAATTGATAGAAGTTAAAAAATCAACTGTATGACTATGCAGGGAAGAAATAAACACATGAATCTGTGCTTGTAAGTCACAGGATAAGTAAAAGAAACGTACATCTTTCGTCATGTGCTGTGCATTTAAAAAAGTATGCTATCTTGAGTGCTTGTCAGCAAATTGCTCACAGCAATAACAAATGGATATAACACTTCAGATTTCAAAGTGTCATACTTTGCAATAAAGCATGTGACTACACATGATGGTCATAACTACACTTTATTGGAATTACTGTTCATTGCTGGTATTTAGATGGCAATCCACTGAGCACAGAAGAAGTTATCAGGGACCTGGGGACCCAGGTTGATAGTAGTCTGTCATTCGACACCCATGTAGCTAAAGTAGTTAGGAAGACCTTCTACATTGCCCACCTTATCATGAAGGGATTCTCATCTAGATCAAGGGAGGTCATAGTCTCCCTATACTCATCACTCATCAGACCAATGATTGAGTACAATGCCCCATTCGGAATGTATCTGACCCAACACTTGCAGCAGCTGGAGAGGCCACAAAAGTTCCTCACCAAAAGGATAAAGGGTCTCAAACATCTGTCCTATGCTGCCCGACTGAAAGAACTCCAGCTCTATTCAGTCGCCACCGCTGCTCAGAGGTGACCTTTGCCTAACATACAAGGCCATGTCAAACCCAGATTTGATGAATATGCTTCACCTCAAAAATCTAGATCCGTCAGAGCCACAAGGGCGGAGACTTAAACCGCTATTAATAGGACGTGCTGGAGGATAGATTCATCACCCAAAGACTCCTATGCTGTGGAATAAAATCTATGTGAGGCAGAGCACCTCACTGGCCTTGTTCAGAAATCTTGACCAATGGATGGGAGATCGCAGATATACCCCAGGGATTACCTCAGTGTCACTGCTCAACAGAGGCACAGCAAAATAATGGGTATAGTTCCCCATACTAAATCTAGGCTTGTAAATGCCCTCGGGCAGATAGCCTAGTATGTACCTATGAACCTATGAACCTATGAACCTATAATACATCAACATGTAGGTTGTTAGGAGAACAGACAATGTTAAACAAGAATGGATTATACCATAATATTGTGACATTCAAAATGTACATGTAACCTATATATGTATTACCCAGAACTTACCACACACCTGTACTGACATAGGTAGGATGTTTCCAGAAACTTTATAATAATGGAGATATTCAGTCATCCAAGCCCTGAGAACTGTAAGCATTAATGCACCATGTAACTACTAGATGTGTTAAAAGCTGTACTGCATAACTTACCAAACGTGTTTTCCTTATCTCCTTTTAAACAGGACTTAAAGAACTAGCAAACTTCATTCAAAATACTGTACTCAGACATCCCAACCCACTTATATCCATTAAACACTCACACTGGCCTGTTACTTAACATATTGGGCTTATAGACAGCATACTTCCTTTGATGTTGTAAAACAGTATGGAATAATTATGGAATATGCATATATTTGCATAATATAATTAGTGTGTGTCACTCAGCATACTGAATTAAACTGTCATAGTTTTCAAAAATAAACATCAGAATTTACTTTTCAAGATGGGTAAGCCTGCAATGACAGTAGTGCACAACCTAATGATTAAAGAAACACACGTACAGTGGTAAACCTACAGTCATTAGACAGAATAAGGTTTACAGATCTACATGTCTTATAATTGCAGTTTATTCACATCATATAGAATTACTGTAGGGTGTTTCTAGAAGCCTTGTGGATAACAGAGACATACATAGTCATCCAAGACATAGGAGTTATAGGTGTTAATGCACCATGTACATACTAGATGTATAAAAAGCTGTACTGCATTACTTACCAAACAAGTATCTCTCCCTTATCTGTTTTTAACTCATTCCCCCCAAGGGAGCTCTGGAAATTTGCACTGTAATGTCCAATGTGCAGAGCCTAAGCTCTTTGATATAATCAAAATATGTCCTCACATTTCAAAGAAATGTTCATATCTCTGCAGCCATATGGTTTAATAAAGAAGAGTAAAGGGTAAACTTTTCAGCACAAATTATTTTTACAGTGGTAGTATTCTTTAGGTTCTAGGTATTAAACTGGATATTATTAGTCACAGTAAACACAGTGTGCCAGATTCTGTAAAGCTCATAGATTCCAATGTATTACACTGATATAAGTGCGAAACCTGCAGATAACATTCTAATATGTAAATATATGACAAGAAACTCAGAACAGCTCAGCACACGATGTAGTATCACAGTATAAATGGCACACTATAGAAATGCACACGTAATAAGAAATGGTTGTCCATTTACGTTGTACAGTACCAAAGTTATGGAAAGACAATTACAATTCAAGCATTCTAATAGTCAAATAGAAATATATATAACATAATCTATACAGTAAGGTTAAGGAAAACTACAGACTGTAACTGTTCTCTGTTATTATAACCCCCCCCCAAAAAAAACTAAAAATGCCAACTATCCCAATGTAAGCCACATGGCATTCGTAAGATAAAATATCAGGAATAGATGCAGAAACATCTTAGACAACTATTTCATCCACTAACTTAAACTACATTCAAAGCTACAATGTTATTTGAAATATATATATATATATATATATATATATATATATACATATATATATATATATATATATATATATATATATATATATATATATATATATATATATATATATATATATATATATATATATATATATATATATATATATATATATATATATCTGTAATAAATGTATTAGCAAAATATGTCGGCTTGAAATTTTGGATTCTGATGGAATATGTACATTTTCTAATACAAACTTAAAGGTGAAGGGCAATCATGGCCACATTGCCATAGCTAGCATTTGCTAATAATGGGATTGGGACTTGTGTGGGGAACATAAGTAATGCACACACCCAAGGAACTTTTAATGAAGATGTGGGGGCACACAAGAGGAATGTTGAAATAGGAAAATCTGAGGGAAAATCAGAGGGGCTAGGGCAATTTTTTTCTTGTTTTGTTTCTTTTTTTTGAAGAATAGAAGGAAAGGTAAACAGAGGGAAATAAGAAGAGAAGATCATCACAGCAGGTATACCCGTAGAACAAATAACACAAAACAAGACAGACAAAAGTTGCAAAAAAAACCCAGTAAGGACAGGTAAGTTACACAGACTACACAAAATGAGCAATAAAATGTTGACAAACAAGGAGAGGATGCATACCAGCTATAATGAAATGCAGAAAAATATATCTACCTATGCTCTATCATATTACAACATGTCGCAAACTATGTGGCAGTCATGCCTGGATGTGTACAACCAATGGTAGACAACTGATGTTAGTATGTAATGAGTGTGGAAATGCTACTTGCAACAAACATGGCATAAGGCACTGTTAAAAATGTGTCATCTGTAAACATTGTGTGTAGATTAATGTTAGTCAGAAAAGGAGTAATGCATATAGACAAGATATACCTCTATATGATGCCACATGGCATTAGTATTGCCAACCCATGACACACAACACCATATTATGCCAGTGGGACTTCATGACAACTGTCATCCAACAAACATGTGGAATGACATGTCTGTATGTTGCACATACCTGATATGACAAAACAGAAATCCAAGGCATATGACACTGTTAGTGATGGAGTATGGACAATGTATGTTGACTGTCAGTCACCCCAGTAAGACACATGTTTACAGACTGCCATTTGCAACACTATTTGCAGTTTAACTGCCATAATATATGGACAACTGAATATGTGTGGAAAGTGTAATGTGTTAATATGTGCCATGCACACATTGAAATTGAATTAAATGTTACATGACAATAACACATAAGCATGACAGATACATGGTATGCATGCACAAGAGGGCATATACAGACCATTCAGTGAAATGGCAATCACCTCGTTGGAAGCATAATAAAGGTGGAATACACAGACAATGCTTACTGACTGGAGGGATCAGGCTGATGGGGTTCAAAGTCCAGAATGATCTCTCAAGCTATTGCCCTTAATGAATCCCACATAGCCCGTGCCATATCCTCAAAGAAGGACCCCATCAAGTCCTTGATCTGTGTTTGGAACACATTGTTCATGACCTCCTGTATTTCCTA
Organism: Protopterus annectens; assembly: GCF_019279795.1. Lineage (NCBI taxonomy): Eukaryota > Metazoa > Chordata > Ceratodontiformes > Protopteridae > Protopterus > Protopterus annectens. The sequence continues at coordinate 1,924,539,340 of NC_056726.1, forward strand.
ATGATAATTGGCTCAATTCTGGTCATGTCAATGTCTGCTCTGGGGCGCAGGCAGGATGGTTTGGGCAGCGGTGGGTCCAGGTTCCTCAGCATCATCATCATCATCATCATTGTCATGCTTGGAAGACTCTGGTAGTGGTCTTGCATGTGCTTGTCATCGTCTTCAGATCAGAGAGTATCCATGGGTCCCATGCCCAGTAAAGATTAATTGCAAAACACAACAGAAAAGCAAAGCAAATATATATCATGCAGAAACTGCCATGAATATCATAGTACAAAATAATATAACTATGATGACAGTTTACACATAGACTGACACACATCCATTATGGACAGAGTTACTTATGGCCCTATATGCCCTACTCTTAAAAAGGACGTCAGTATTCTTTTCTGAACAAATCTATATGCTTAGAAACACGCACACAGGTCAATAGCGTTGTAAGAATGTATGCATGCTCAAATCAATAGATTGCACTGTCTGCATTCAGTGATTTATATTAGCAGCCACAAGGTGTCATTGCTAAAATGAGGAGAAAGTGATATGACAATATTGTGTACAATAGCCAAGCCATATGAAAAACATCTGAGACAGGCAGCATGATAATTGTCTGACCACACAACAATACAATGAGTACTACAATAAAAACAATGTGATATGTCCAATCAACACAGCTGTACTTCTCAAATGTCCAGATTTTTGCAGAATGTCCAGATTTTTACATCATATTTTTGGTGTGTTGCTGGTTTCATGTGAGAATCTAATCCCTGTGTTACTAATAGTATTGTATGTGTACAACCGTATGCATTATCCACCAAACCAATTAGCAATCAGCAGCCTGAAAAATCAAAACAATGTGAATATGCTGCTGATGTTGAATTGCTGCAATGAAATGGGTACCTGCCAAGTGTCAGCAAGCCTACTATTTCTACAAAAACACCCAAGGTGTCTGAATTAGATACAATACCAATAATAAACCAAAGGGCATACCAAGGTCTGCAAACAGCAGTAAAAACAATGATATTCAAAGCACTCATTTTACTCTGTGAGCAGACATAACCTCAAATATTTGACAAAAATACTCAGACTTACATACAAAACGTCCACCTAATGAGATGTATGACAAATGCTGATATAACTGCAATTTAGGCTGTGGAGTGCATTTCAAAAATGTGTGCTGAAATAATGGCTCAATGCTACATAAAATATCAATTTTGTAGGATTTCCATCACAGTTGTAAGCACAGCTATTGTGTGATAATTTCACTAACCTTACTGACATATGATGGGTATTCATGCATTTTAATCAATATGCATGCTATTTTGAAAAAATACAGGCCTGCAAAAAGGGGAAAATGCATTTCAGTTCATAAAACAGATGAAATAATCAACATACCTCTCTCCCCCTGCTGATCCTCAACCCCGTGCATCTGCTTGATGCACATGTCTCTGTTCAGGCTGTGATTCACCTCACCTGATTATTCCTCAAATATCACAGAGATACATTTCTCAGCACAGTTTGTAGATATTTATTTCTGAAGACCACCTAGGAACACAATTTGTGAGAAATGCAATTACATAAAGAAGCTAGAGTCTATGCTCTCTCCCTCACAAGCCAGTATATCTGGCACAGAGAAGGTCGCTAACACAGTCACTACACCTCAAACACCACCCACAATTACATAACACACACCCCCACATATGCAGAGGTTTTCAACAAAAACAAACCCAAACAAAGGAGACCTCAGAGGCAAAAACACATGAGAACTCCACAACCATCCACACCACATACTATGCATAGTCCACACACGACTGTATCGCAACCACTAAGGCCTAACATTAACTCAATATATAAGTCATAGGAGACTCCATTGTGAGACACACAGATGTGTCTCTCATCAGGCTGGATAAGGAGAAAGTCATGATTAGCTGTTTGGCAGGTGCCAGAATCTGCCATATCACACACGCACTCAAGTTTTTCAAAAACAGGTACTGTTATGATGCTGTCATAGTCCATGTTGGCATGAACGACTTGAGATGCAACTCCCTGGACTATATGAATAGAGGGATCTACTTCACTTGACCTAAAACTCATTTGACTGACTTTCATTTGACCAACACCCAAATGACCTAAATTTTAACTTACTGAGAACTCATTTGACTGACCCTCATTTCACTGACATCTTACAATGCTGAATTTCAACATACTAAATCTTACATCATAGACATGCACACTTAGAACACCAACAACTAACTCTTTCCAGAACTTAAAAAATACTTACTTACCATCTTAACAGAAACTGGACAATGTACAACCAAACTAGATGGGGGGGGGGCTACACCTCCACAACCCCAATGTGAGGGGCTGTGCCTCCCCAAATATATATACTAACTCCAGGATTGTACTACAGTGGGGAAAAGGGCATATAACTTTAACTTGCCTTACAGTACTCTACACACTGCCGCTACTGCTGGGAACATGCAAAACATTTGCCAAATTACCTTAGATACTACTTGTAAAAATGTAATGAGGCAAACCCACATTTAGAAACATTACAACACTACTTTCTACATGACTGTCGATATTCTGGCGGTCAGTACTGCAAGTTACAGTAATACTTTTTATCACAATCAAGTCACAGTTGTAGGGAAACCCACAACAAGTCTGTGTTTTAAAAGTCAGTCAAATGAGAGTCAGTCAAATGAGTTGCCAATAATTTGAAATTTAGGTCATTTGGGTCTCAATCAAATGAAAGTCAGTCAAATGAGTTTTAGGTCAAGTGAAGTAGACCCGAAGAGAGGCATGACTGAGCTCACTGAATATGTGTCCCAGGCAGGTAGGTCCCTAGCCTTAAGCAGCATTGTACCATCACCCAGAAAGATGCCTAAAAAAAAAAAAAAAAAAAAAAACAGAAAATGATTGACTTTTACAATTGGCTTAGTTTCTGTTGTCGTTCCCGGGGGATCCAGTGCCTGACAGCCCGAGAAGATATAATTGACAGACCATGATGCTTTGCTAGAGATGGCCTGCATCTGTCTCACTTGAGCTTCAGGCTTCTAGCAAAGGTCCTTGCTTCCCCCATAGTGCCTTTTCTAGGACAAGTCATGAGGTTGGTACTACCAACATAAAAATTGCAACAGAATGTAAATTAAAGGTCATGCTAGTAAACGCTAGAAGTCAAAACATGAAACTGCACTCATTGCAAGCATTCTTAACCCTGGAAGATGCTGACATTTATGCAGTCACAGAAACCTGATTCAAAGCTACAGAGAGCACCCCGGCCTTACCTGGTTACTCATCCTATCATACATTCAGACCTCAAAATGTGGGCAGCAAAGAGAAAGTAGGTGGAGTTTTAATATATATTAAAGACACACACACCTCCAGGCAGGTCAAACAGTATGATGCACAGGAGACACTCCAGGTGCATTTAACCATTGACAAGACCCCTATTCAAATTTTAGCTAGCTACAAGCCCCCAAATTTGACTCAAGATGCCCACTCCACCTATCTGGACCTCTTCAAATCTATCAAGATTCAACACTTTACTCTGATCCTGGATGACTTTAATTACTCAACCATAGATTAGAAAAATGACTCATCCCAGAACACAAATGCCCAGACATTCCATGATTTTATCTATGCAAATGCCTTGGAACAGCTAGTCGATACCCCCACAAGAAGTGATAATATCTTGGACTTGGTATTAACCAACATGAGTAACCACTGCAGCACCCCTATGGTATCATCGTCCCTGGTAAGATCCGATCATAAAGCAGTTACTTTTGAAGTCACCATCTCCCCTGACCCTCCTCTAGCTAGGGTCAAAAAAAAAACTTCCCCAAAGCTGATTACAACCTCCTGAGGGATGGTATAAACAGCTTCACGGCCCCCTCCCCCACTGCAGGAACTGTTACCAATGTCCAAATCTACAGCAAAGTACTATATGAGCATTTATATAGATGCATGGAATTAGGAATCCCTGACAGGACAAAATCACCCTCCACAAGGAAGAGTAAACCTGTCTGATGGACATCTGCAATAAATTAACTATATAACAAAAGGAAACAATTCCGCTGTAAAACACCAAATTTTATTCATAAAAAGATTGAGCGCTTTCATCTGGTTAGAGCAAAAGACTTCCTCAGAATCTGAAATTCCCTCAATGAAAAGACATTTAAATCTAATTCAAAAAACAGTCACCTGACCCATTCATTAATTGCCAATCAAGACAATGACCCAAGATTTTAAAGCAAAATCTACAAAATGACACATTAATAATTTACACACACAAATTGAAATTAAAATAAAAATATATAAAAAATAAGATATGATATATATCTATACACCTATATACAGCACAAAAATAAATCCAACTTTAAACAGTATAAGACCTTAATTTAAGTAAACTGGTAATGCTTAGATGATCATTCACCCCAGGAGGGCAAAGGGCCTGCAACCTAATCTGCCACCTTACCTCCTTGGCTTCTATTAAATCATTCCAAGGACCCCCCCCGGGAGTTTTATTAATTATATCAACTACAAAAAACAAAAAATTGTGCCCAATGTGTTTCATCACAAGGAAAACACAAAGGAAACAATTGCTGTCCAGGACTAAGAAGGAGCAGGTGCTCAATTGGAAGCAATCTCTCCTTAGGCTGAACAAGCAAATAAGAGCACTAGCGAAATCCTCCAAAGCCAACTTCGAGTCCAAATTGGCCACATCTACTAGAGACAATCATAAAGCTTTCTTCACATATGTTTGCAATCTCAAAGGAAGCACCCAGATCTGTTCAGAACTGGTGGATAAGGACACCATATACACAAATGCTGTAGATGTAGCCAATCTGCTGGCTGACAGATTCAGCGAACACTTCTTGCTTCTGTCCCCTCCATCAGTAAATCAGGACATCCCCAGTACCTGCACTCCACCCCTTATCTCTAGGGAACAGGTCTTCACTGCCCTCTCAAAAGCAAAAAATACAGCCTCCATGGGTCCCAATAAAATCCCAGGCTGCATCCTACATGAACTCAGGCATGAACTTGCAGTACCATTAGGCACCCTATTCAACCAAAGCCTGAGTACCAGCTCTGTCCCAGCCGAGTGGAGGACAGCCACTGTCATCCCTTTACACAATGGTGGAGCATTGACTGATCCTGAAAATTGTAGACCCATTAGCCTAACTAGCCTGATCTGCAAGGCCATGGAATGGATTATCATTGACCTCATTAACTGGGACATTGGCAACCTCCAAACACTTGACCCCACACAGTTTGCCTTTGTCAAGGGGAGGTCATGTCTGTCAATCTGGTTGACTTCTTTGAGACAATGACCAAAGCCATGGATGAGGGGAAAGATAGTGCACTCCACCTACCTTGACCTGGCCAAAGCCTTAAACACTATTCCTCACTCAGCATAGTAGATAAACTTTCTCTCAACTAGGCATCAGTCCATATGTTACCAGATGCGTACCAAACTGACTCACTGATAGCACCCACCTAATCAAAATAGGGGAAACTACCTTAAGCAGTAGACCTGTAATGAGCGCCATACACCAGGGATCGGTCTTGGGACCTCTGTTATTTGGGATATACTTCTCTGAGGTGCAGACTAAAACCAGTGAGCTATGGCTGACAAAATTTGCAGATGACTGCAAGCTGGGCACAGTCATCACTTCCCCAGGTGATGTGGACTTCCTCCAAGAGGGCTCACCCAAACAAATGACTGGTGCCAGAAACATGTCCTCAGGCTTAATGCCAAAAAATGCATCATCATCTCCTTTGAGGAGAGTGACGTCCCCACATATTATCACATTAATAACAATGCCCTAAGTACACAATCAGGAGTGAGGGATTTAGGTACCCAGGTTGATAGCAACCTGACTTTTGACCACCATGTTTCTTCCATTGTACAGCAAGCTTTCTACATGGTCCACCTCATAAATAAGGGTATCTCATCCAGGGACAAAGAGGTCATAACATCCCTGTATTCTTCCTTATAAAGCCAATTATTGAGTACAATGCTCTCTTCGGCAAGTACCTCCCAAAGCACATGCAGCAGCTGGAGAGACCACAGTTTCCTCACCAGGAGAATCCAGGGCCTCAAACACCTACCCTAGACAGATAGGCTAAAAGCCCTGTCCTTCAAACTCAGTTTCATATAGACTCCTCAGAGGTGACCTCTGTTTGGCATACAAAGAAATCTCAGACCCTGCCTTGATGGGACTGCTACATATCTGCAAGTCATGCTCCACTCAAGCAACACATACATGCAACCTCAGCCTGGTCTGTGATATCAATAGGACTTGTTGGCGGAACAGATTTGTGTCACAGAGACTCTACATCTGTGGAATAGACTCCCTCTCCAATGCAAGCAGAGTACCTCATTATCCCTTTTTAAGCGCAAACTGGATAAATGGATGGGAAACAGAAAATATACCCCTGAGATTCCACCTGTGTCCTTGCTGGACAGGGGGTCTGGGTGTTGACTTGTCAAAACGTGGGCTAAACGTTTGGCTAGGGTTATAAGGGCCTCAGGACCAGTAGCCTAGTAACCTTCTATGATCCTATGAGCCTATGAAGAATATTACATAATCCGTAGCAGGGTTAGCCACCATGCGGTGTAAACCTTGGCTTGAGATGATTGTCACTGTTTAAGTGACACCCTGCCCCCATGTGCAAAATGGAAAAAAGGGGTTATATATTCAGGTGTTAGCATCTTTGAACACAGATTGGAGGACATGAGATTCAAACCAGCAGCAACAATCTACATCCAATCTCTAACCTGCCTACCTAACACATCTAAACTGAAAAGAAAAATGTTGCATACAGTGAAAAGACTTTATGTTATGACATCATCTGTATGGAGAATGGTCTACTAATAAGGATATTGGCTTAGGATTGCAACTTATGAACATGTGCTGCTCATATAGCTAAACAGCTGGAAAATTACATTCATCTTAGCACTGTGCCCAAAAACATTACTAGTATTGTAGAGCATTCATTCTTCAGGCAGTGTGTCAGTGTCATGTAGCAAAAAAGCAAAACAAACTGCAGCGTTGAATTAGATTCTTTAATAAGGACAAAGTAAAGCTTTCAGATAAAAACCTTCATCAGTACTGATGACATCATAATTGATGTTCTGCAGCAGTATGGAAGGAGGCTCCTAGGCCTTCATGTGATACAGTTTGGAGAAATGAAATCTGGATGGACCTCACCAACATGATCAATGCATTTGGAGGCCACAACCGATCCCATGAAGCCTGTAAATGATGCTGCTCAGATATGATCCTTTGTGCAACCAAAAGAGTAACATCTTAGGAGAGATCAAGGAATGCCACCAGTCGTGGACCACCACTGACCCCCAATGACATCACAATATTTCTGGCCACACTACATACAGCAAGAGGTGAGTGATGGTGGTGGGATTGAAGCTGGGGTTCCAGGACAAACATGTATGTATGTATGTCCATTGCAGGAATGTTTATTGTAACAGTTAATGCATATTGCTGTAACATGCATAGTCATCTATTGCTGTTTTTGATTTACAGCAGCAGAGTTGAGCCATAAACACACTTCCGCACAGAGTGAGGATGATGAATGCAAGTATAATTACATGTATTGGCACTTCTGGGTTACAGACAGAGTAGTACAAATAACATTCCTAATGCTAGTTGCATTAATATTCATAGGTCCATCTTCTTCAGGCCTACACCATGGATTGGCAGGTGAGAATCTCTATACTGTTGCTGTGAACAACTACCTTGTTAGTGCCTCCACCTCATTTTATGGCACTGCTGTTTATTGTTACATTGTTGTTTCCCTACCATTTAACATTACGGGTACATCCAGTGGAGGGTCAAACCATGCATTTTCAAGCAGACAAACAAGGTGTGTTTCATCAACATTGTCATAGCCTTCAACAATGTGTAGCACGTGATACATGACATTTTTGTTAATATTTGTCAATGCAGGCCCATCTGAGCCACAGCTGCAAAGTCCATCACATGAGTATTTGCAGGCAATATTTCTGTGTTATATATGTAATGCTGTCAGTATTCGTTTTGGTAAATACATAACTGCTGTCTTTCTCTTTATTTTTCCACTGCAAGATCAACAGTACAGCCCACAACATCTACACAGCATGAGTCTGTAAGTGGTATTCTATTACATAGGTTTCACACCTGTCCTTGAAATTAATCCTGTAGTTGATCTCCATTAATAGTGTGTCCTTCTAACCATTCGTGGGTCAGCCTGCATCAATATTCTCAAGTGCACATATGAGTGGTATGTGTATGTCACATATTCTGTATGTTTTAACTGCTCTCGCCTGGTTCATGGTGTAAACAGTGTGATCAATAATGCTGTGATTTTCCCTAGAATAGTTGAAGTTCATCCCAGTGCAACACCACCATCCTCCCATGAGTGTTTTTTATTGTTGTTTTATGCATCGCATCTTCTTCTTCTTCTTTCTACTTTTCCCAGTTAGGGGTTGCCACAGTGTATTACCTGCCCACTCATGACTGGCAGTGGAGTTTTATGGTGTAGAGTTGCCAGCCCGGTGCCCAACCTTCCACAGAAGGCACACACATGCATACACTCATGTTTAGGGCAAATTTAGAGTGTTGAATCCACCTACAGCATGTCTTTGGGATGTGGGAAGAAACCGGAGCACCCGGAGGAAATCCCCGTGACCACAGTGAGGGCATGCAGACTCCACACAGAAGGCACCCCAGCCGAGGATCAAACCAAAGAACTTCTTGCTGTGAGGTGACAATGCTAACCACTGCACCACCATGGCCACTGTGTTTTATGCATCACATATGTCATGTATATTGACCATGTAAACAGATTATAAACTTATTTTATGTAAATTCCATGAAACATACATACAGTAGACTGTATGTGAAGTTGATGATATTTTTAATATTGTAGTGATATATATCTATTTATATATCTATATATATATATATATATATATATATATATATATATATATATATATATAGATATATATCGCTATATTCGGATATGAGTCTTTGTGTCTTTTAGCACATCAACTATTCGCATCATCCAGAAGCCCACAGAGAGATCATAATGTTGTTCATGATGTGTCTCAGTATGGTAGTATGGACCCTGGCACAGAGTACCTTGAGTTGTTTGGAGAGTCCATCCATGAGTTTGATAACAACCAGAAACAAGGCATCATGTTAGAAATAGATGAGCAGATGTTGTACATGACCAGGTGTCAGAAAGTGCCCACCTTCTGCTGCAGGCAAATAGACAATCACAGCAACAGCATTATTCAGACATCCGTGCACTTGCCATGCCAGAGATTGTGTGGCAGAGCATCAAAGTGTCATGTATGAAGGACAAGAGGGCACACATGGTGAGATTATGATTGCATTGGCTGCTCAGAATGAGAGTCTACAAGCTGTGGCACATTCTGTGGAAACCCTGGCCTCTACAGTAATGCAGCAGTATCATTCTGCCAACAGGATTCTGCATTCCATGACTACAATCAGCTGATTGCAACCTGGGATAAGGAGGCCACCTGTCTGCAGAACCACCATTGGCCATCGGGAATCACTGTCTATTTACCAACCTGCACAGAGTTTGACTGTTGTAATGGGTGATCACATTTGATGTAGACTTCATCATTTTCTATGATGCTTTGTGGTTCATGTTTCCAGTGTTTTATAGCCACTTCATTATTATAATGTTTGCACAATCCCCATTGCAACAGTCTTGCTATGTTATTATGCCTTTCAGTATACAGTTCTTCTGCCATTAGTATGTTACAACCAGCAATGGTGTGCAACTGTTTCCAATTCGCTTTTCAAAACCTACATTTGTCTGTTTCTCACACATGTTCAATGGACTTTGTAAACCAGTGTGTACATAACCCACTATCTTGGGCCACTAATATTAACCTTTCATCTCTTGGTTTGAATTCTCCTCTACGTAACTATTCCTGCATTCGTTCCTGATCAACATGAGGTTCTTCCAGAAGTTTTCTATACGTGCAACTATATTTATGCATTTTCCACATTTCTTGCCTTCTCATCTGGGCCTTCACCTTATATTCTTTTTTGTTTTTTCGGAACATTCATTTGCTGCCTGATTTTTATCTACTTGTAGTTTGATTTTCATTCTTGCTTGACTCCTATATGTTTCTGCTACATTAAACAGAGAAGTCATCTTAGATTTATTTTCCTCATGTTTCAAAACCTTCAATACATTTGGGTCTTGTGAGGTTAACGGATAACTGTGGAGTCCCATGATTGCATATCTATACATGTAATCACTTTCAAGGAGGCCCATCCCTGAAATAATAGTTTGTCCTTTATTGTGGCTTAATTGCAAAGTGGTCTGCCATTATTTCATGGTCACTGTAACGTAGTCGATCAGTACAGGGTGTATCTTATACATTTTTAAGCACTCTATTATCCATGAATGTGGAATACTATAAAATGCTTTTTTATAGTAAATCCATGCCATACTTAGATTATTTTCCTTTTTACAGTTTTTCGCTATGGCTTTATTTAACAACAAATTATCCTTTGTTCCATATGACTTTCTTTTATTGCCCTTTGGTTCTACTGCCATAATTGAGTTTTCTTCTAAATGACTATAACCTCTGTCTGCATCATTTCCAGTGTATAATTTTTATGTTGTTGGAAGGCAAGTTATTGGTCTATAGTTTTTAGGGTAGCTTGCAGGTTTACTCTTAAGTATCATTGTTTTTCCTGTTGTTAGCCAGGTTGGTGTCTGTTCAATAGTTCTTAGTCATAGCTAAATCTTCGTGCAAAGATGTTAATACTTTTAACTAGAAGTCAGGCACTGCATCTGGGCCTGGGGTTTTCCAATTAGAGGCTCTTCTTAACTTTGTTTCAATCTCTCTAGCTGTTACTTCATCCCATTTCATATCCTGTACCTTTAAACCTCTTGTTCTTTGTTTTACTTCTTCTATCCATTTAGCATCTTTGTTATGTTCCACAGGATCTTCATAGATACTTCTCCAAAATGTATCTATTTCTTCTTTTTTTGGTGGTCTTTCAATTCCTTTTACCTTATTTCCCAACTCTGTATAGAACATTTTTGGGTGATCAATAAATTGCTTATTTTTGTACTTTTCCTTTATATTTATCTGTGTATCTTCTAAGTTATTCCGCCTGTGGTGAGATTTTTAGCTTGTTATTTGCAATAGTGCATGATAGAGCCTGGTCTGTTCTAATACTGTGCATTGCCTTTATTGTGTCTATCTTTCTTAGTATTTTAGTTCATCTGTTCCCTCTTCTATATTCTTCTATCAGTGACACTTCTTGTCTTCACTGCTTTATAGTTTTCTCTATTCTATACTTCCATGATGATATTCACTTTCTCCCCTTTGTTTCCCTCACTACTCCATGTTCATATGGTAGAACTTTATTAGTTATTAATTTAGCTGCACAGTAGTATATCTTGTTTACTTCTGTTATATCACATGGATCTCTATGGACAGTCCTAATTACTGTGTTCATTTGTTTTATCAAACTTCTGACTTTTTGGGGTCTATTGACCTCGTGCAGTCTATTTCTTTCATTGATTTTAATATGTCTATCTATCTATCTCAATTAAATCAAGCACCTCTTCTCTTAGCTCATTTTCTTCTAAACTGAAGGCACATTTTTTATTTTCCATTTCCTGCAGGCATTCTATAGAAAGTTCTGTAGCATCTTCCTGTAGCACATTTTCTTGAATTTCATCCTATGCCATCCATTGCTCTGTCATATGGGAACTTACTGGCCTATGACTCCTCAACATTAACTGCTTCAGAGTTTCCACAGTTTCCTGTTTCTTCCCTTGCTATCCAGCTTCAGATTAATGTTTATACTGTTTTCCTGTGGAAGGCTTCAAAATATTTTCGTACGGCACCTGACCAATTGCTTCTCATTCCACTAGTTTCCCCTTAATTTGGATATCCATTGTTCTATCCTGTTATGGTGCTTTCTGAATTAGATTTTCTACACTGAATCCTTCACTTCACAGGTACCACATAACCTCAGTTTCTATTTCTTTAACTTCTTCATTACTGATCTCCTTTTCAACTTTTCCTCTGTCTTCTTATTTTTTGTATTGTAAAGTTTTCCATATCTGGATTCCTTTGCCTGTATTTCCCTTTGAATATTTTTAGTGCTGCTCTTTTTGTTAGTTTTGCTTTCTTGTTGTGTCTTTCGGCTTTTTCCCGGTTAGGGGTCGCCACAGCGGAACGCCGGTCCGCTAATGATTGGTAGTTGATTTTTAGGTGCCGAGTTACCAGCCCTGATGCACAACCTTCAACGAAGGTACGCCCATTCACGCATGTCTTCACGCAGAAGGCCCTCTAGCTGAGAATCTAACTGGACAGTGTCTTACTGTGAGGCGACAACGCTACCGCAGCACCACCACTGCGGAATGTTAGTTTTGCTTTCTCTTTTACATAAATATTACACCGTATTAAATCTCTCTTTCCCATGTCCATATTTTTTCGTCAGATGTCTCCTGTTTTTCTTTCCCAAATCCATATTTCTTCTTCAGATGTCTCCTGTTTTTCGTTCCCTTATCCATAGTTCTTCTTCAGATGTCTCCTGATTTTCCTGCTTCTCCTTACTTTGTGGACTTGTTCCAGTGTGCTGTAATGTAGTCTGTGTTGGACCGTCGACACCAAATCCTTAACTTCGCAAGCACTCCATGACTTCACCTTTGATTTTTTTAACTTGTACTTTACTAATCTTCTTTTCTACATTCCCTCTTTGGGATATTGTTTTCTTTATTGTGATTTTTTTTGTATCTGGATGCCTTTGCTTGTATTTCTCTTCAGATATTTTTGGGACTGCTTTCTTTATATTGATTAATTTGGCTTCCTCCTTTGCATAAATATTGCACCATATCAAATCTCTCTTTTTTTCCCATATCCATATTTCTTTTTTATACTTTTCAAAAATCTCTAGGTTTTGTTGTTTATATTTTTGAACTTCCTCAGATGCTTTTTTCCCCCCAAACAGATCAATGTTTCCTGAACTAGATACTGTTTTTCACACATCTGTTGTATTAATGAATACAAATTTTTATTTGAAGCTTCTCACAGTTTTTTCTTGTGGAAGTATTTTTCTTTTCTCTAATTTCTCTCTTAATTGTTTTGTATATTTTGTGTCTGGAAATTCTAGGCTTTTTGCATAATAGTAACAATACATCATTTCTTTCTTATACTCAATAGTCCACTTTGTCTTCTTTATGGTTCTTCTTTCGCCTATCAGTTTTTGTGATTTTTGTGGACTACTACTTCCTTCTACAACAGGAGGGGCCATCCTCCTCCTAGGCCCTGCCTAGCCCCATTGTAGGAATGTTTCCATATTTTGTGGATTCTACACTGTTATCTTTTCCAGTCCCAGCACCAGTGTACCTACCAGGATTGGGCGCTTTTTTATCCTGGGTCTTGTGCCAGGATTGGGCACTTTTTTATCCTGGGTCTTGTGAACCCAGCTATCTTTTTTTATTTTTAACCTGCTTCTGTCCATGATATATGCTATATAAATACAGTCTGTCACCTTGGTGAGATTTTGTGAAAAACAGGGTCCACCTCATGAAGGTACAAATGCATGCAAAAATATTTTGCAATGTTATGTATGACTCCTGTGGCTGTAAATGTTGGCTACACCTTTCCTTAACACACCATTTTCCTGCAGCTATAATAATGTGCCTGCTTCCTGTTGTGAAACCTGTCTTGTACCAGTCTTGCCCAAATAAGTATGCTGATAAAGAAAACATTAACACAACAAAAATAAGTACAGAAATGAAACATACACTAATGTGTTATTCTGCTTGTATGGTATATTCCTGTCATTGACTGTTCATCTCTTCCCACCACTTCTGTGTCATCCAATCAACCTGTTTGATTCTAAAAAGTGTCCAGAAGCCATATTTCCACCTGCAGTAATGTGTTTGGTCCCTCATGTGTTTCTTAACACACTGGTAGCATTCATATAAGGACTGACTAAATACAATTGTCATGACAAATGTGTAAATCATGAAACATGACCATAACACATATCTGATTGGTATTCCAGTGGATTCATGGATGGTTGTGTGCGTATAACGCGTCTCTCCATGAAAGTCAGCTAAGAGCAGCATAGACTACTGCTAATTCCCATTCTAAGTTTAGCACTTCAAGATATAGTTACACATGTGTAACTTTGCCATCAGCAGTGCATTTGAGCATGGTAGTGCTGCTCTTCTGGCAGAGAGTAAAAAAAACAACAAATAATTCTTATTTTTTTAGGTTGCACAACTTTTGTTTGTCTCTGTTGAATTTTGAGAACAAGTTATCTTTATTTCAGAGTAATGTTGACTGACAATTCATTTGATTAATATATGTCTGTTCTCCAATGGTTACACATGCAACTGTGTTACAATGTTGGTTAACCTATTCAACCATAATCCATCACTGTTATTCTGCAGTGCACTGTCCAATGTAGGAAGTGTCTGTTTGTCTTGTCAATGCATATTTTACAAGTATGAGAAAAGTGTGCAATCATCACGGAATTAAGTGGTAGGAAAGTTTGATTGCTAATCCACAGGATACAACTGTGATTTTCTTTGGCATCTCATTCTGTGAAATAGGAACATTTCCCTCTCACAGTAACACAATGTATACATAGGACAATACAATATATAAATCTTAGCAGAGAAGTATGTCATTACATGGGACAATCACAGTGCTGTTACATTCTCCTGTGTACGTATATGCATTTGTCCCAAAAGCTGTGATGCACAGTGTCATCTGTTCCAAACAGGGGATGTTTAACAATTGCAATTCTGCTTTTTCACATCATTAAATTTAGACTTTTCCTGTGGTGTATGTGATTAACACTGTGCTCTCTAGATTGTGAAACTAGATAGGTAGGAGGTTTGATACTCAACATGTGAAACTTATGTACGTGTAACATTTGGTGCTGTCTCCATTTCACCTGAGGAGAATAAATGTAACTTTACACACAGCTCACTTATCTCACGTTTAACAGAAACATCTTCTCTATGACACATGGATGATTTCATCCTGTCAAAAGTGCACTCTCTCAACTTAAGAGTTAGACTTTTCCTGTGACATTTGCAAACAATACTGTACTCTCTAGATTTTGCAAGTAGATAGGTAGATGACTTAATGTTCAACATGGAAATCATATGTTTGTGCATGTGTGTGTGTGTGTGTGTGTGTGTGTGTGTGTGTGTGTGTGTGTGTGTGTGTGTGTGTGTCTGTGTGTGTGCGTGTGTGTGAGATGGGGGTGATATACAGAATGATTTCAGCATGTCTTCTAACACAGCTGGCCTTAATCAACTTCTACTGTGGAGAAACATTTTAAACTACTAGATGAAGCAACCATCCCTATTCCATCTTTCACAACAACATCTTCACTGCAACACATTAATGGGATAATTCTTTCTAAAATGGACTCATACAGTCTGAAAGCCAGACTACTTCTGGGACATTTCCAGCTCATACATTAATCTTTATAATCTGTAACTGGTTAGGTAGGTGGTTCAAATACAGCACTGACAAATTTGTGTGGGTAGAGCTCTTTATTCATTGGAATGCTTTCTCTCACACATGCAATGTGTAATATTCCACCTAACTGTGATTATTTGCCTTGAACCATAATCTAGCATCAGTGTGTTGAGTTTTAACCATAGCAGTTCTTCCATAGTGAAGTGGTGATGTCATCCCTTCAAAGATGCTGTATGTCTCTTTTGTAGTCAGACTTCTACTGTGGTGTATGCATTTAATGCAATGACCTGTCAATTATGCAACTAAATAGGATTTTTGAATCTCACAGTCTTGTACTTGTCTATGTGGGGCTATAGAATTGGGTAGGTATAACTTCCCCACTAGCTGAAATCAATCCACTTCCACATGGTGAAACCTTTAGACATGTAGATAAGTTCCCCATCCTCTTATTCCACTTTTCATAACAACATATTCTCTGCAACATATTGATGAGCTCATTCTTTCTAAAATGTACTCTCACATTTTAAGTCAGATTTATCCAGTGACTCTTACGTTTCTTACTCTGTTCTAGAGAATGTGTAACTAGACAGATAGGAAGTTGGAATACAGCAATGATTACCTTCTATGGGTTTTTTGACTGCAAGTGGATTCAGGATTTGTTTACACTTATTTGTAGTGGCAACATTTACAAACCCAGATTGCTGTAAAAATCATTATAACACGCACATCTCCTTGGAAATACACTGCAGATGTCATTGGTTCATAGATGCTGGCCTCACTTGAACTCTGAATTCTCCTGTGGCACTGGCCGCTGATATTGTGCTGTCTAAATTATGTAAGTAGATAGGTATGTGGTTCGAGTCCATCCTTACTTAACTAGTGTGAGTGTGATTACAGTTGCATACAATTGGCTACTTCACAAGCACTGTTATGCACTTGCAGTTATGAGATGTATTTTCAGTAGCACAGTGTTAAACTACCAAATACTAGCATCCCCAGGGAAAATACATTTTGGCAATCCAGTCATTACATAATGCTTGAATAAATGCAGTATCTCTCAGTTGTAGTGCAAGTTCTTCTGTGGAGTGTAACTTTGATACTGTGGTTTGTATACTCCACACCTACGTAGGTAGGAGGTTTGAGTCAAGCTATGTGTGTGTCTTTCATTCTCATTCGGTATAGACTACTCTTTAAATGCATATATAATGTGTAGCTGTATGGTGCTATTGTCCTTTTCAACCACTTTGTAGCATACACATTCAGATAAAAACATTGATGATATCATCCATTCAACTGTGCATTGTCACAATTGTATAGTGACATGTCACATGGAACTTGTGATTCAGGCACAAATCTGTAGCTTGTAATGTTAGATAGTTCAAATCCAGCAATCACTGCTCAGACTACATTGTGTCAGACTTATTGTGACTGTACATTTCGTTAACACTGATTTTGAACACATCTGCTGTGTACACATATATATTTTGGTTCCTCTTACAATAATCTATGATAATTTCTCACACAGCAATGCTTTTTTCAGAGTAATAATGACATGTGATTACACTTTCCTTACATAACATTTGCAGTAAGTATTCTCCTCTGTCATGAGTGCATGATACCATATTCTACATGTTCTTGTCTTATTACAGCACTTACAGGCACACCTATGCCTTGCACCAATAACTTTATCTAATGCTTTTAAATACCAACATATCTCACATTTGTAATGACACTTCAATCATGGCACATGCAGTCTCTAGAATATCATCTATTTTCTGTAGTAAAAAAGACAGGTGTTCAAAACCCACATCTAGTGACTGTTAGCATTGTGTGGCCTTATATTGTAATGCATGAATGACATACACCATAGTTATAATGTGTGCGTTCACCTTGAGAGAGGCTTCTCCCATTGCTTTAATCTCAAAGAGGTTGTTTGCAACACATTCATATGATGTAATAACTTAGCACAGATCAAGTGTTACATTTGTGTTGTGGCACTTGCTTTTTATTCACATGTCATTAATCGGTAGACTTATATAGCTTGCTGTTCAATTCCCAAGAAAGGCAACATCATATGAATGTACTGACATTATCCATAAGTCATTGTATCTAGTTGCCCATATCCATTTTTATGCTAGATAGTAATATATGATCATTTGCTGTAATTCTGTGGCAGTGAAATGGTTATACTTTCAGTGCTCAGGTGGCATGTGCATTGTGGCCTGTATAGCATACATATACAAATAGAATGTCATTCAGTTTTGGGATAGTGTGTACACCATGATTAAAACAACTTCCTTGGCAAAGAAGTGTTGATACCGTACTGCTCATTGTTGTGTGGGCATTAACATGTGTATCTTATTTTCAGCATTCTGAATAAATCAGATTGTTGGCATTATATTAGTAACTCATTTCTTACTTCACACATTGATTTCAGTTATTTGTGACAGCCTCCATTATTTTTTCTTGTGGCACACACACAGTCAATAAAGAGGTCTGTAGAGAGCCTGGTATTATAGGCAGGGGTTTGAATCTGGTAAAATCTGCCTGTCAGACAGCAGTGGCTTACATAAAATAGTTATGGCAGTCAAAGTGTCACCTTTTTCAGACATTGTCCTAGAAGGTAGGGGATCCAATCCCTTTATGATAGGAAATTGCTGTAAGGCCTTCAAGGGTGGTCTACATGATATAACCGATATACATATTTGTGTAGTGTCCTTGATTGATATGCATCTCTCTGATACCTGTCCTGGCAGGTGTTCAAAAATGACAAGATGCAAATGTTTATTATGTGAGTCACTGCTCACAGGAATTACTTATTTCCAAAATATTTATGCTCTCTATTGCATGTCTTTATTAAAACATTTTTTATTACTGCAATTCTTTTCTTCAAACTTTCCTTACTGCATGGCATGCTGTCAAATCATCAGAAAGTGTGATCAGGCATTGGTTATGAAACTTTTTTGTGTTGGTGCTGTTGAATGGCTGTTATGTTACTGTTCCCTGTAATTCCTTGTGAGGATACCCAGTATATCGATGTATGAGATGTGTGCCATTTACCAATGGAAAACTTGAGATCATGAAATGTCACGAGATCTGTGTTGCCGTTTGTCACTTATGTATGCTGAGTGTTATTATACAGGTGCGCATTGCTTAATGCCTTTCTGCACAACATACAACCACATTCACGTCCATACTGTACAAAGTAGACATAAATGCAGTCAGAGCACAATTGGGTCTCTTACATGTTTAAAGGTGATAAACCCCTTTCCTATGAGTGCCAGTAAAAGTTATTTGCAAATTCGTGCCCCTTTCTGATGTGTGTGACACAACAGCAGTAAGGTTCATTTGCTCTTCTGTATACACACAGAAGTGAGACTACAGCAGGGGTGTCAGCTAGCATACACAAATTCCCTGTGTATACATCTCATATGCAAAAACCACAGTCTATGTATTTATCTCATAATATATTTACTGCCCTTGCTGTTAACTCAAATCAGGACTTTATTAACATATACATCACATTAACTTCCCTTTGTTACACTGCAGCTTTATGTCTCTCTCACATCCTTTATTAGCATGCCCATTTTTATTTATGTGGATAAGTTAGGTAGTGTCATTGGGATTAATTATTATCACATAAGTATGACAGTATTTATATTCTACAAACATTTCTTTTACACTTCAGCACATTTGCCTGCAGTATTTGATTGCATTTTCACCATTTGCCCACCCCTCTTAATTACTTCTGCAGTACAACCAATGCTATGTGTGTACAATTGTTCCATGTCACTTCCAATTTAAGAATTCTTTCCTGTACTTTCCATTGGTATTTCTGAGCTACAGCACATTGTCATGTATTAGGTTTGCCTATAGGCAAGCTGTTTTGTTTACATTCAGTGCCGTTGCCAGCAAGCACCTTTACATGGCCTTGAGCACTATTGCTAGCCATGAAAAGGTGTTTGCAAATGTACATATCGATGCAATGAGCAGCATATATATTTAATTAAAGCTACAGCTCATCATGCTAACATGCTTAAATCGTGTAGAAGTACCAAGAATCCTACACTACTGCTAATGAATACGAAGGCCAGACTAAAATAGAATAAATAATTTCATTGAAATAAATAATTGTCCATAGAGGCGCACTCTCTATTATTTATTTATGTAATCTCAATGCGGTGTGATTTATTTTTGTTAAACTGCAGTTTGTTGGGATGTACTTAGTGAGTCAGCATTTTGTGAAAGCAGAAGAAAGCCTGTAATATTTTCATTTGAGCACTTTCATCTCCTTACTTATTAAGACTTCTAGTAATAAATAAAGAGACCAAAGCACTCACATAAGAAACAATTGATTTTCCATTATTTTTGTTTTCACTTGGTTAGCTTAGTGCACATTAGCTTTTAGCATTATGTTTTAGTTTTTAATTTCCATATGTGGCAAAATAGATAAGGCTGGATGCTAGATTTGTTGCTCATGGGCACTCCCAATGTGATGTACAGACATATTTATTGTTGACCCCTGTGTATTGCACACTGCTTGGCAAGTGTAACTCTTCTTTTGGTAAAGCACTGTCCATGGAAATCAGATGGAGTCTTTATTTCAACATCGAGGTAACCTCTATCACTCAATACATTAAGGAGACAAGTGATGTCTCATGTAACCCACTCACATGGGTATGTGTCTCTCTCTCTCTCTCTCTCTCTCTCTGTCTCTTCTGATGTGCTGAAGAAAAAGATATGCTCAAACATATGTACAAGTAGTATATTGAGGAAATTTCCAAGCATGCTACAGGCTAATACCATGCCCAACCTGTCTATGGTTTGCCTCTGAAAGATCCTACCAGCATCATCATACCTCTCAACTGTCGAGAGTTTCTTAGAATGTCTAGATTCCTGCCTCATATTTTTGGCATGTTTTCTGGCAAATCACTGAGGATTGAAGTCACTGAACAGTGACAGTCATTTGAGTTTTTTACTTCATATCCTTCAGAAAATGTATGCCAGTGTGAAAACATTTTATTCTAGCAACTTCCTAAGGTTATAAGAGCCATATTTAAAATCTTACCCTATTGATGGGCCATTGCCTCCCTCCCCCCAACTATTTTTGACTTTGTCCAGATTTCTTGTGCTAAGAGGTTGAGAGCTATGAGCAGAATGCATAATAAGAGATACACACTTCTTGGTGTTCATTAGTCTAAAAAGTGCATTCATGCTTCATAATCCTGCCTAGGGGTGATACAAGACAGACGGTGCCTGCCTGGTACCTCTGATCTGCATGCTGGTGGTAGGTAATTTGCTGCTGGTACCATTTTCATTCTTAAATTCTTAACCACCTACTGCCATGCTGTCTACTGACAGGAAAACAGTAGATCTTTCATAAAGAAAATTATACTATAGAAAGTCTTATTGCAACTCTGCAGTTCCAGTAAATTGTACTCAAAGTAGTATAAACTTGAATAAAGAATTGAAAAGAACATCAGTGGATAAAACACAACAAGAATAAAACACATTAATTAAGCACCTTTGTTCATCTTAAATATAATGTGAGCGTCATCAGATTCTGATGAAGTCTGCGTTATGTTTAAGATGAATGAAAGCTAAGTATTTTATTCCAGTTATGTTTTGTTTATTGGCATACTTTTCAGTTCTGTAACTACAAATATGGCATTTATGTGCTCTTTCTTTTAATTTAGTGTTGTTTATTTATTTAATTTATTTTCATTTATTTTGCTTTTTGTTTACCAGGTTTGACCAACTGGGTTTAGTCAAGGAAACCTTTTCAGCAGAGGCCCGAGGAGAAAACCTTCAACATATTACAAACTTTTGTAGCAAACATTAAGTAATATACATTAATAATTACACATATATTTGCTAATTATATTACATTTATATGAAATAAAGGCAACAATTACAGTAAAAAAGATTCTCGTGCATTTAGTAAATATTGAATATTGAGCATTTGAGGAGGTGTTTTAGAGGATTTGTCTTGTGTTTTAGTGATTAAAAATTCAAAGAAATAGAAGTGAGGGAAGGAACTTGGAAGGGCAGAACATGTTAATATTGTAGTTAAGAGGTGGTGCATTAAGCAGGTTCAAAGACAATTATATATGGATACACATCTATGCTGTTTTGCCATTTGTGAATCAAAGCAATGGATTACAGCCTTTTTTTTTCAGAGACACATTTGCATTTCATTACATGCTCATTAGAGTCCATGCCTTAATATGCATGTCATTATCTGGTTATTTGCATACATGTATTTCTATACCATTTTCCTTGCTGCTCTGTTATGCTAGCAGGTAGCAAGAATTATAATATGCCTGGGTGTGGCCACTTCTCATACAGTAGTGTGCTGTGTGCTGCACATCGTGTCTATAGATTCTGAACACACACACACACACACACACACACACACACACACACACACACACACATGCACATACACACAGATATGCAGACACACACATGCAGACACACACACATACACACATGCAGACACACACACACACACACATATGCATAGAGATATACATGCAGACTCACTCACAAACATACACACACACACACACACACACACACACACACACACACACACACACACACACACACACATTAAAAGGCTTGTATTTCTAATTTTCCTGTGTTGAGTTATGGATAGTTCACATTTACTTACATATTGTTTACCAGACTGCATCTATTATACACTGTTTTGACTTAGTAGCTTCCTTAGAGTTATATAACATACAAGATACAACTGAAAACATCCAACCCAATTAGACAGTCAAACCCCAATCTTCCCACACTGTTATTTCAGCTTTTACATGCTTTTCCAGTATCCCATCAAGAAGATTAATGGTCAAGCTTTTAAAAATTATTGTTTTTTTTGTAGGCAAGATTAAACTTTGGACTGATCGAACATTACCTGAGCCATTCTGCACATCTCCCCAGATTCTGAAATGTATTTTGAAATGACACCTAAGAAAATGAAGATTGTAAGACATGTCTAGAAATTAGTATGTGTTATAAAAATATCTGAAATTAGCTTTAGAATATCCCCAGAAATTCAATAAAGTCTGTGTAAGCTACATGTAGAGCCTGTACAGAATGTATCCATGTACATGTGCATGGTTACCTCTCGGCACTGTGCCATACATATTAATTATGGTGTACACCTAAGGGAGGTCACAGCAGCACAGATATTGAATCCATGTAAGACTGATGGCACAGCCACGTACCTATATTTTTGTCAAGTTAACCTTGAACGAAAGGTGTACAAGACATTTTATTTCATTAAACTGGATTTATTAAATTTTTTTTTACATATATGTGCTTGTTTGCACAGTGCGGCATGTTATTTACCTATGCTTAGCTTTGTGCCCATATACAACAGACATCTGCTAGACATCTAAAAATAGAAACTGGATGCATTCAATTTGAATATTTTTTTTATTTTCATGTGCTTGTTTGTGCGATGCACCATGTTATTTACTTATGCTCAGCACCACGCTGTAAACTTATGCATTAGACATCTGCTAGACATCTAAAAATAGAAACCAGATGGATTCAATTTTAATATATTTCTTTAACTTTTTGTGCTTGTTTTGGTGATCCACTGCATTATTTAGCTAAGCATAGTGTGGCATACTTAAACATTAAACATCCACTAGACAGCTAAAAATAGAAACTGGATGCATTCAGTTGCTGTAGTTCTGCAATGGCTTAGCAACACGCAAACCCGCACAGGGAAGCTGCACAATGCTTACAGCCACCTTTGCAGTATAACTTAAGATATACAAGCTCCCTTCACTATTACAGTGGCTAGAAATGTTGAGTCATGACCTACAGTATAATAGGTCCTGGGTTTGAGTACTGTACAGTAATACTTTTTACATATAGTGCTGTGAAACGGTGTCAGTTGACTGAAACATTGGTTGACTTTAAATTAATTGTTGCATTTAGAAAAGCTTCATGATGTTAAGCAGAGCTTAAACATGGTCAATGGTCTTTTCCAGTTTGCACATTGCTAAGCTTCACTTAAACATGGTTTGCACATTTTTGTGCAATGCTAAGCAATGCTGCACATTTTTGAAAGTTAAAGTATGATGTGCAGGGGCAGGTATGCAGCATATTTAAAGGTCAATCGGCAGGAATCTCACATTATTCCTTGGAGTCTAATCTTGACTGTGGGTATGGCTGCTGTTGTAGGGGAAGGTGTGCACTTTAAGGCATGATGGTGGGGTGTGCAGGACTCCAGGGGTTTCCCTATGTTCCTGGTAGACCAGTATAGACCTTGGCTGTTGCAGGGCACTACCATGGCTCAGAGTGTAAGTCTGAGGCCTGGGATAGTTTAGCCAGGGACCTAACCAGTGCAGCTGGTATGCCATGCACTAATGAGCAGTATATTCACCACTATGATGACCTGTATCATAGGAAGAGGGGAACCTTAGAAACCTGGATCCAAGAAGCAAGGGATGGGCACACCCAACAGATATGAAAGTACGTTTTCCAGTAATTTATAATTATACAAGTTGAATCTGTGCAAAACTGGTATGTATAATGGTTTCCTTCTCCTACCACAGCTGCAGAAGAGAGTGCTTGCAATGTCCAGTCCTATGCAATGCATTTTGCCAGTTTGAGGCAAGCTTGTGGCATGTAAGAAAATCAATAAATCAATAACTTAATGCATAACTTAATAATAAAATAAAGTAAATATATATATTGCAGTATATGTGCCAGTGCATATCTGAGCTAGTAAAGTAAGTTAAAGCAAGTAAGCATGCAGTACTGTGTAGAATAGCTTACAACCATCAGTTAATGCTGTAGTGTACCCAGATTAAGAGGCAATGTTGTGGTCTACTCATTGTCTGAAATATGCTGTAGATTGCCACAATAAATGAATAGAGTAAATGTCCTAGGCAGCTATCCATCTGTGTAAATGCCAGATTTGAAGCAACAGGAGTCAATAAAGTGTAAAAGAAGATGGTGCTTTGATAATTAACTTTCAAATAAAATGTTCAGTATTCCTTTAGTCACTGCTTGTAGGTTCTTATCCGTCACCAGCCGACTGATACATATACAGTAGTCAATAATGTTTCACCGTGTCATAAATAAATGCTGTGCAATACCTAGATTAATACCAATGCTGTTCTCTGCTTATTTGTAGGTTGCAGTGAATAAATGAATAGGGTAAAAGTATAAATTAACAGAATTCCTACACAGCTATGCATGTGTGTAAATCACGATTAAAAACAATATAAATCAATAAAGTGTAAAAGGAGATGTTGCTCTGATAATTTAATTTTTTCAAATAAAATGTTCAGTATTCCTGTAGTCTCTGCTTGTGGTTTCTAATCCAACACCAGCCATCTTACATATGTGCAGTAGGCAATACTGTTTTAGTATGTTAGAAATAAATGCTGTGCAATACCCAGATTAAGAGTCAATGTTGTGCTCTGTGCATTTTGTCTGATATATGCTGTAGGTTGCAGTCAATAAATGAATAGGGTAAATGTGTAAGGTAACAGAACTCCTACATAGATTGTGTAAATGCAAGATTTGACACAACATGAATCAATAAAAGATTAGAAGAAGATGGTGGTCTGATAATTTATTTTTTTAAATAAAATATTCAGTATTTCTGTAATCACTGCTTGTGGGTTCTAATTCCACACCAGGCAGCTGAAAAAGGTCCAGCTGTCAAGTGCGATCAGTGAACATGAACATACCTCTCAGCTGTCACAATATTTTTGCAGACTGTACTAAATATTGTCCCATATGTCTGGTCCTCTGATTTGCAGATGTATGACGCCACCTGAAATGCAATTTAATGGAAACTCTGTTATCAAAACACCTTGCTACTATTATATGAGCACAGTATGTAAGAATGTTCCCTGTTGTTGTGCCTTTGTACCACCATTATCTGTGGCTTGGCCCATAATGTCCCATGCTAATAGGTTGAGAAGTATGTACATGGAACATTATATATACAATATAAGCAGTCAGTGTTTTCCCAAGTGAAACCTAACATATCTAGAAGTATGTAATGTAGTCTGTGTAGTTATATCTGTGAAGATACTAATGTTCTTTTTCTCTTACCCCACACCTTCTCTTCTTTTATTTATAAAATATATTTATTATTACCTTTGATATTATCATATTATTTGTCATTACCTCTTTTGTTGGCCTTATGTATAATTTAATATTGCTTTGCTGATAAAACACTTTCTTTTACATGATTTATTGTTGTGTTTCATATTATATTATTTTCAATTTGTTTCCCTTACTCATTATATTTTATGTCATTAATTACATTAGTCTGGGTTATGTTTATTTTTCCATTATGTTTATATTTCATTTACCACAGCATGGCAAGGTAGGCCAATTGCCGGTGTTCCTCCTACCTTAGCTCCCCCAGCTGAGGTACCAGGACCCAGCATGCCTGAGCTGCAGCCTGGTAGCACCCCCCCTGCTGCCCTGCACTACCTCCTCCATTAAGTATTTCTGCCCCACAGGCTAGGTATTGTCTCCTCTCTGGGAGTGGAGGTGGACGGGGTGCTTTCATCACCCAAGACCAACTGCCAGGCATGGTGCATAGGCTTGTGCACCAAATTGTTGCTGCAGTTCTATGCCAGATGGAGAGCATGTTGTCCATCCTGGTGGGGTAGTCTTGCCTCAGGCACCAGTATTAACCACTACCTTCACAGGAGCAGTGAAGGTGCAGTGCGGACAGTCCCATGGGTGAGGTCTTGTGTCACACTGCTACCGTGTCTGATGTCCATGGGACTGGGATTCCACAATACCATCCTCAGCCAAGGTGTTCACCCACCTCTTGTCTCGCACACCAACCTTGTCTGCAGTCTTGTCTGTCTTGTCTGTCTGCAAAAGCTTCCTCACCTTACCAACTCACTTTCCCCATACATACCTATGTCCCTTCCCCCACATTCCACTCTCTTCTTAAAAAAGGGCACCTGTCCCCCCACAGATATTGTCCCATACATAGGTCTCCATGTTGCACACATGTCCATGGGGCACACTTAATTTGGTCCAATTGGCTTGACAACACACTTATATTGTTGTCACCCCTCTCCCTGGGGGTGACAGTCCAAATTCAGCTAAAAAACTGTTAAAATGCAGATTTGTTATCATTGACGAAATTGATAGGGATGGTTCATTCCAACATCCTTCCTGCACATAACTACATGCCTTTCACTATGTTTTTCCCCCTGCTTGCACCCCATTTCACCACTGTCCTATCTCCCCAATTTTTACTTTCTTTAAATAATTTTTTGTGATGCTAAATGGTGGTATATTTATATATGTACTTGAAAGCATAATAATCACATTTAAAAGGTACACCTGCACCCTATTTCAAACCCAGTACCATTGCACCTGAAGAACAGTGCAACGACACAGCAAGCCTCACAGCCAGTTAACTAGCACAGCTGTTTTAACACAGCACAGTAATTGCCATTTTCCCGTCAACCATTTTTACTAGATGCGACACATCACACCACATCTTGCAAATCTGCTAAAAGATTAATGGAGAAATAGGAGTTTAACTGAGAATCTGGTAGAGAAATGCATTACTATAAAGCCATGCACATAATAATAGATGTAAGTGAGGCATGTACAGCAAGTAAGTGTTGAATTATATCTACAGCATGTAAAAATACATCTGCTAAAAGATTAATGGAAAATATGAATTTAACTGGGACTCTGCTAGAAAAATACATCACTATAAAGCCATACACATAATAATAGATGTAAGTGAGGTATGTAACAGCAGGTAAGTGTGCAATTACATCTACAGTACAACATGTAAAAATACAACTACTGCAATAGTGACTCAGTAGCTCAATCTGCTGAATACTTGAAAATCATTATTTTTTGGTCCACATGGTCCAGGGTTCATATACAGCTGTGTCCACCATTTAAGGTACATGTATGTACATGTATGTGTACATCACCATTATAAATTCAGAGATATGTATGATTCTCTCTTGTCACCTATTTACCCACCCAAATCAGTACAGATGGAATGTCTGCTTCTAAATAATGGAAGTCAAAGGTCTACAGATAGGACCACATTTAAAGTACTCCTATTAAAACACTAGAAATTACATCAAACATCATGTCAAGCATTAACCTGAATTCCCAGAAAATGTTTAAGTATGTAATTCAAATGAGGCCCAGTACTATCAGAATGCAGCCCACAATGATTTGCTAGTGATATTGCAGATAACCACAGTTGCACAAGTAACATACGTATGTGGAGATCATGCTAGCAGCAAGGGTTGCCAGCACACATGTTCCAGATGACTATGACACATTTGTTTCCCCTCAAGTGCTTGACAGTGCTCTGTACAGACTCGGACAACTTGAGTGACATTTTTCCTGTAAAAAGACTATATAAAGAAACAGCTCCAGTACTCTGTAATAATGACAATCCCTCCTGGCAGGTCTCAAGATCAGTTCCCTATACTTTCTCTTATTAACCTGGTGAATTTGGGCTCTCTGAGGCAGTGTAGCAACTGCCTCATGTACACAGACAACCCTCTCCTATTACCTCCCAACACTCAGACTTGTGAGAGATGCACTTATATATCCAAATTGGAAGCCATGCACTCTCAAGCCAAGACCGGAATAGTTGGTCAAGAGGAGAAGGTCAACACCTACACCACACCATATGCAACTCATATCTCTCCAGAACACCCACCATCACATATCTCACATAAAAACACAAACCACACACCCACCTTTGCGGAGGCTCTCAATAGAAATCTACCCAAACAACAGAAACCTCCAAGGCAGAAACGTAATCAACCACCACAACACAGTACAAACCACAAGACACATAGCTCACCTACACAGTGTGCCCCTCAACCTAAGCTCCTAAGGCAAAACAGCTTACCCAATACACTAATCATAGGTGACTCAATACTGAGGCATACTGATGTCCCCCTCACTAGCTTGAATAAGGATAAGGTAACAGTCAACTATCAGGAGTCAGAATTCGATACATAACACATGCACTCAGGTCACTCCACAACAAGTATAAGTATGACTCTGTCGCTGTCCATGTGGGTGTGAATGACCTGAGATGCATCTCCCTGGACTATATGAAAAGAGACATGAAGAAGCTCTCAGATTATGTGGCCCAGGCAGTTACAACTCTAGCCCTGAGCAGCAACCTACCATTTCCAAGAATGATACCGCAGAACAAGCAGAAAATGATTGACTTCAACAATTGGCTAAGTTTCTGGTGTCATTCTAAGAGGATCCAGTATCTGTCTGCTTGGTATGACATGATTGACAGACTTCAATGCTTTGCCAGAGATGGCCTGCATCTGTCACCCCAGGGTTTCCGGATACTGGCTAAGGCTTTTGCCACCTCTATACTGTCTTGTTTAGACAATGTTCCAAAGACCAAATTACCACCATAACAGCTATAAATAAATGCATTCTAAGGGTCATGCTGCTCAACGCCAGAAGTCTAAATCTCAAGATGCACTTTCTTGAAGCACTCCTCAAAATGGAGAACAACAACATTTGGGCTGTAATGCAGACATAGTTTAAAGTAGCAGAAAGCACCTCTGTGCTACATGGCTATAACTCATTCCACATCTTTCAGCCCCAGAACATGGACTGAAGCTCCAAAGGCAGTGGTGTCTCCATAGTCATAAGGATATGCACATCTCCTGACTAGTAGCCCAGCATAACACATCTGAGATACTTCAGGTACAACAAACATTGGGTAAGATGGTGATTCAGGTCATAGCCTGCTATAGGTCCCCAACCAAGTCCTAATGCTCTCACTAGATTCCTAAGCACCCTGGAAACTATTAGGGTCCAACCCAACACTCTCATACTAGGTGACTTTAACTACCCCTCCATCAACTGGGGAAAATACTCATGCACCAATACAATGTCCCTACGCTTCCTGGAATTCATCAATTCCAATGCCTTAGACCAGCTCATTCTTACCCCCACTAAAGGAAGAAACATCCTTTACCTGGTTATTACTAACATGGGCAACTGTTGCTCTACACCAAAAGTCAATTCCTCCCTGGTTAGATCCGACCATGGAAATCCACATCTCACCCACACACCCGCACAAGGGTAACCACCATGAAAAACTTCTCCAAAGC
This sequence comes from Protopterus annectens, assembly GCF_019279795.1. Taxonomy (NCBI): domain Eukaryota; kingdom Metazoa; phylum Chordata; order Ceratodontiformes; family Protopteridae; genus Protopterus; species Protopterus annectens. The sequence goes on from NC_056726.1 coordinate 1,924,569,010, forward strand.
TGACTTTTGGCTCCTAAAAACAGAGGTAGCTAACTTCACGACACCCATGTCAATGGAAAATAGATGCATGACTGCCGAATCATACAACAGTGTGCTGTACAAACACATACATTTATTTATTTATTATTATTTATTTATTTACATTTGTTGACCGGAAATGTCCGACTGGATGCAGGACCATTTTCAGCGGAGGGCCGGGGAGAAAAGCTCCACAAAATAAAATATTACAGACATAGTTACAGATGAAGAAACTAGCCATACCAAACAGAACCAAGAACCTCCCAAAAAAAGGAAGCCAATATGTTGGTCCCCTGCCATTAATAAACTACAATAGAAGGGAGAAACTGTTGCAGAAAAAAGTGAAGTCCCAAGACTGGAAAAACTACCTTATTAGCCTCAACAAAAAATTGAGATTCCTCATAAAAACATGTAAAGCCAGCTATGAAGGCAGAATTGTGGCAGACACTAAAAACAACCACAAAGCCTTCTACAGTTATATCAAGAATCTCCATGGCAATACCCAAGTTTACTCTGAGTTACTGCACAATGGTACCTCCTATACTGAGCCAACAGATATTGCCAACATACTGGCTGATATATTCAGTGCCAACTTTACCCCCCTCCCCAAAGGACCAATCACAATACCGGAGGAATGCCAGGCACCCAGCATTACTGCAGCTCAGGTTAATGCTGCATTGTCCAAGGCCAAGAATACAGCTTCCATGAGACCTGACAATATCCCTGGATGTGTTCTGCATGAAGTACAAAGTGAACTGGCACCACATCTGTGTGCCCTGTTCAATCACAGCCTCACCTCAGGCTTTGTCCCTACCAAATGGCGCACTGCTACAATCATCCCTCTCCATAAAGGGGGAGAAACTACAGACCCTGGGAATTATCACCCCATTAGCCTGATGAGTCTGATATGTAAGGCTATGGAGCACATCATCATGGACCTAATTAACAAGGATATAGGGAACTTCCAAACTCTAGATCCCACTCAATTTGGTTTTGTGAAAGGTAGACCATGCCTGCTTAACCTGGTTGACTTCTTTGAGTCAGTCACCAGAGCTGTGGATGAGGGCAAAGCAGTTCATACAGCCTACCTTGATCTGGCCAAGTCCTTTGATACCATTCCCCACTTACGAATTATTGATAAACTCACCAAACTAGGCATCAACCCCTATATCACTAGGTGGGTTGCAAATTGGCTCACAGATAGAACCCACAGTGTGAAAGTAGTGGACTCCAAGTCAGACTGCTGGCCAGTGATGAGTGGAGTCACACAGGAATCAGTTTTGGGTCCATTCCTGTTTGGCATCTACTTCTCAGAAGTCTAGGCTGACTTGGAGGGACTCTGGCTGACCAAGTTCGCAGATGACTACAAGCTGGGAGCCATTACTAACTCCCCAATTAATGTAGACATCCTACAGGAAGGCCTCACTAAGACTAATGACTGGTGTCAAAACCATGGCCTTAAGCTTAATGCCAAAAAATGCATCATCATCCCCTTTGGGAAAAACTGTTTCTACTAATTACCACATTGATGGGAGCCCACTGAACACTGAAGGCATTATAAGAGATCTGAGGACACAGGTTGACAGCAACCTCTCCTTTGACCACCACATTGCCACTGTGGTCAGAAAGTCCTTCTATGTGGCACATCTCATTAACAAGAGTTTTTCATCCAGGAAGAAAGAGGTCTTCCATCTGTCTCAACTCTTCCCTCATTAGGCCAATCATCGAGTATAATGCTCCATTTGGCATGCACCTCACTAGATACATGCAACAGCTGGAAATGCCACAAAAGTACATTACAGAGAGGATCCTAGCCCTTAAACACATGTCCTATATGGACAGCCTCAAAAAACTCCAGCTATTCTCTGTCTCATATCGTCTACTAAGAGGCGATCTCTGCTTGACTTACAAAGCCATGTCTGACCCATCTCTGTTAGAAATGCTACATCTAAAGAAATCCCAATCCCTTCACACCACATGCTCCAGTTATCTCAACCTCATTACCACAATCTACAGAACATGCTGGAGTGACAGATTCATAACCCAGAGACTGTCCATGCTCTGGAATAGACTTCCCATACATGTCAAGCAGAACACTTCACTGGTTCTCATCAACAGAAATCTTGATGAGTGGATGGGAAATAAAAAGTTCACCCAGGCTATCAATCCAGTGGCTCTACTTGATAGAGGGACTGGGAACTAATGTTGTGCAGCACAATGCCAGGGGACCTCTATGGGCTAAGCTTGTAAAGGCTCCAGGGCCATTAGCCTGGTACACACCTATGAACCTATGAACCTAGGACTTAAAAGTTATCCAACTAGTTGACTTAATGATTAATGTACCCCCTACCTTGATTTGGAAAACACCAAGCATGTTGCTTTTTACTCTGTTAAAGATACATTTAGCTAATTTACTTATCTTAAACACATACCTTAATTTCCAGTGAGATTGGTTCCCCTCAATCAGGCTGTGGCTATACACCAGGGCTGCCACAGGTCCCACAATTATTCTTAAGTGTTATTGTCCTGTACATTCTGTAGTCTCTCTGACTATGCCTATTGGCTGCAGCAGCAGCAGCTGCTTCAGCCTGTAGCACACACTTCTGTATATAAAACGTAGCTGCTACAAACATTCTCACTGCGCTGACATAGTATGTTTACCTCAGTAATTTTCACCTCAACATATGAAAAATGTGATGGAACCTACATTGAGGCCGTATATCTTGTTGGTAGTTGCATGGGATCGGCTGATTACACTGCAAATCAGCCCTGTAGGCTGAATGCAGCATTTCTGAATCACAGAATGGTTCAGAGGCAATCACCTGAAATGACAACCATCTTAAAAAGGCAAACTCCTAGCTAGGAGAACCATTGTGTATCAGAGTTAGTTTGTATTGTTAATTCCTTGGCACAGTACTTATATAGCTGTATCTTTCAACAAAGAAGTATTGTACTCCATCAGGTATATAACCATTTTGTTTCAAACAGGATACATATATTTGAATATACTTAGGGGGAATGGGGATTACATCAGTAAGCCTTTCTTAGAACTGTACTGATGACATGCCATTGATCTCCATCTATGTTACATCTACAGAGGATATAGAGTACAGCAAGCGTATAATACTGTGTGTTAACTAGGTACACATGTCTCCTGGATAATTCCTTTGATAGCAGTTGTAATAGTACAGTGCTATTTTATTGGCACTGTTGTTTTTACATATTATATGGGGGGGGGGTTCCTGCTATGGGGCACACTACAATGGACTCCTGTGTTGGGTGTGTGATCATAAGTGAGTATCTGTCATGGCACAAACAGGAGTAGGTCACTTTTGCATCTATCCTAGCTGCGTCAACACACTTTGTATGTTTGGCACACTGTTGAATATGAGATGTGTAATAAAGCAGTGAATACTGATAGTCTTTCTTTATTGTTGTATTTCTACATGCTGTACTCCCACGTATGTGATCCTGACATGTGTTCTCACTTGTTGGTATTTCAGGAGCTATCATGCATGCACAATTCAGAGCACCATTTACTGAGGCAGAAAATGACATCATCAAAGTCCTGCTGCCCAGGGGGAGGCCAAATAGGCAAAAGCATGCAAACTTGTGGGAAGAAATTGTGCATAACATTAATGCCGTGGGTCACCAGAATCAAACATATGAGCAGATGCAACTCTGTGCAATGGATATGATACATGTCACATGCAGATGTGCAGCTGACATGGCCAGGGATCGTCAAGTCACTGGTGGTGGGCCTGAAGCAGAACAACTTCTCTCAGCCACAGAAGAATTCCTGGCAAACCTTGCAACACAGGACCGCGCCTAGGCATCCATCAGCCAATATGTTGTGGATGTGAGTGCCACCCAGTCCTCTTAAGAGGAGTGTCCAGGTATTCTTAGTTATATCAGCAATGGAATGCTGTTGCATTCAGCATGTCAAGCTGTATATAGCTTTACATGGGTGTCAACTGTTTTATTGTGGTGGGAAGGTGGTTAGCTGCAATTTTAACCTCATGTAGAGATTGTGACCTACATACTTGTTAACATAGCAGCTACTGTAAATTTGAGATATTTGTACATATTACCCCTGTTATACTGTATCATGCAGTGTTGTTGCCATTACCTCTCCTTCATTTTTTTCAGGACCATCTGGAATTGGAAGAGGCCATGCTCCTGCTGCTGGTAAACACAAAACTGTTTAGTCAGAGATGTAGATATAGTTCAAAGTATTCTTTAAACATCATTTTAGGCCTGCTGGCTGGATTGATGTACTGTCTGCTAGTGATGCAGAGCACAGAAGTTCAGGTATTAATGTATTGCTTTCTCCTTATTATTACAGGTGACTGGGGAGGTTGGTTTTTCTTCTCTTCACAACCTGATGTCAGTGTCTCTATAGACTCTGATGGTGGTGGGCAAATTGAGGCACAGCTTGGAATTGCAGAGGCTGAATCAGACTCAGAGGTTGACATCCATTGTCCACCCTCATTATCACCAGACATAGCCAATATGCCTACTCACCCCTGAGGTCACAAATGTTGGACAGTTGGAGGGTGAGTCATTGAGCAGGGAAGTGTGACTACTGTGGCTTCAGTGACTGTTGACACTGGCCATAGCCAAACAGTTGGCACACAGGCAGATTGATAGGGGTGCTCGTAAGAGGCCTGCTGTCTCTCCACCACCTGTCACAGATGTCTCATCACGTGTCACTTGGCATATGTTTAGGGCCATCATAGAAGTCCAGGACTGTTCAGAAAGGAACTCCCAATGAATGTTCAAGGTTATGGATGCAGCACAGTCTGACATCCATGACTGCCTCCACCATATTGCTCATACCCTGGAATGGTTGACTTACACATTGGAAAGACGTAGGTCTGAGAGAGATCTATCTGTCTTGGAATGCATGTTGTCTGTGATGGAACTTCTCGTTGGAGTTGAGCATCAGCCTGATGGGCATAGGTCAGCAGTTACATCTGCTGACAGTCAACGTGGCCATGCACAGTCATGATCCCATAGTGGCAGTACATCCAGCACTCCAGAGGGGAGTATGCTGTCCACACCAAGATGTAGCAGGCCATGAGCTCATGGTCCTGGGTGTTTCTGTGGAGGACTCATTCCTAGTAGGCATCTGTCACCCTCAGGCAGTAGCACAGTGTCTGACCTTGGGCATGAAGGTGCCAGAGCAACTTCTGTCAGAGCCAGTTCTCATGTTCGGGGGCAGAGGTGATGAACTGCCAGCTCTACCATGCATGGCTCACATCTCTTCAACATAGAGACAAGTAGGGTTAGCACTGAACTTGACTGTGTTCATGCAGACATTACACACCACTATCACATTGAGGGCACCTACAGACATGCATGCAACATTTCTATGGTCCATATTTCCTGCTTCCTTTCCTGATTTACACACACATGCTTGCCAACCTATTGGGTCAGCCTAGGCCTCCTGCACCCCCACACAACAAAGTGATGATAAGTGTGCCACATCCCTATCAACTTTTTCATGGATGCAGGGAAATAAAGCTATGTATTTGATGCACAGGATGACTATTTACATTAATATGAATTAGTTTCATCCATCGTTGCTGTAGACATGCTACTGGTTCTGGTCATTTACACATATTGTACCATTTGGAATATGTAGAGCATTATTTGTGTATGTTATGATGGATGCTGTTGTAAGGGTTGTGGGCTCACACAATGAAATGTGTCTTATGGAAATTTCTGATACCCTTGATAAGTGTAAGCAGGGTTTGGGGAGATTAAACACTTACAAGCAGGGGTCTGGGAGATGGAATATCTAACAGTTTCCCTGTGTCCATTACAGACATAAGTCCCAAAACAAGGATGGTTGTCCTGTTCTCCATTCAATTGTGTAACTTGTACGTAATTTGCATTAGGGTGGAATTCTGCTTCACGTGGTTGGGAAGCCTGTTCCATATAGGGTGTCATCTCTGGGATACATACCTGTCTCTCCAGCACATCCTATTTATACCACAGGCAAGGCGTAGGTCTGTGAACAGGTAATTCTGGTGCTAGTTGTTTCATGGATATTGATGTGGTCCACAGTGGGGTCTGACAATGCCCTGTAGCAGGCATACATCTCTCTTCAAAAGGCTGTAGGACACATTATACAGGGATAGGGCCTTGACACAGTCTACATAGAACATTTTATGTATGCTCTGTATTGGTTTAGTGGGGAACCTGTGTGCATGTTCCAATTGCTGGATATGCCTGGCTAGGTACATACCAAAGGTGGCATTGCACTCAATTATATACCTGATAAATGGAGAATACATTGGAACAATGACTTCCTTGGACTTACATGACATACCTTTGGTAATAAGTTGTGCATTAATAAGTTAATGGACATGCTCCACCTCAAAAAATCCAAATCTACCAGATCCACTAGAGCAAGCGACTTAAACCTTAGCATGGATATAAATAGAACATGCTGGAGGGATAGATTTGTCACCCAGAGACTCCCTATGCTGTGGAATAAAATCCCAGTCCATGTGAGGCAGAGCACCTCGATGGCTCTGTTCAAGAGAAATCTTGACCGGTGGATGGCAGATCGAAGGTTTACCCCGGGAATCATCTCTGCGTCACTGCTGGACAGAGGCACAACAAACTAATGGGCACAGTATTTTTTAACATAAGGGGTGGCGTAAGCCACAAAACTTTGGGCTAGGCTTATAAATGCCTTAGGGAAGATAGCCTAGTATAAACCTATGAACCTATGAACATAGAATGATCTCCACAATACTGCACAGACAAGACAGTCAAAGGCTAGATTACTAGCTATGTGTCTCTAAGTCCCTGACTATTAACTGTTAGAGGTGTGCTGTTAATATGACAATTACTAGGGGTGGATGCTTTGGAGCATAGTAGTGTGCATTTCTTGGCATTTAGTGTTACTGTATGGCTCTGACACCAGTTGTATATCTGTGCCAGCTCTTCTTGGAGAACATTTGTGTCAGTGTGGGAGTCAATGATTGCTCCTAATTTGAAATCATCTGCAAATTTAGTCAACCAAAGGCCACAGACAATGGCATTGACTTCAGCCAAGTAAATGTCTGAGAGAAGTACTCCAAGGAATGATTTGTGAGGGAGTCCACTTGTGACTAGCCTGTTTGTAGAGGCAGACTCCCCTATGCTAACTTCTTGGGGCCTGTCTGTGAACCACTTGGCTATGCGCTGGCCAACATACTAGTTTTTACCTAACCTCTTGAGTTTGTCAACAATGCCTGATGGAGATGTAGTGTCACATGTTTTGTCAGGCCATGGTGGTAGTGTGAACCATTTTACCACATTGGTTCCTATGGTTACCTTCTCAAATAGGTCCACCAGGTTGGGTAGGCATAATCTGCCCTTAACAAAACCAAACTGGGTTTGGTCCAGTGTCTGGAGGTGTACTACATTTCTACTGATCATTTCCAGGATAATTTTTTTCATGGTTTCACATATCAAACTAGTGAGACTTCTGGGTCTGTACTTCCCAGGGTCTGTAGATTGTCCACCTTTGCACAGAGGGATGACTTCTGCTCTTATTCATTCATGAGGCATGAAGCCTGTTTGGTCGCTGCAGTGAAATATTAATTCCAGAGGCCATGAAAGGTCATGTTTCATGCTATTTAAAAGGCATGCTGGGATATTGTCTGGGCCCATTCTTAGAGAGAGCATTAAGGACCTATTCCTTCGTGATAGTAGGGTTACTTACATTTAATGGTATTTCCTGAGGGAAGGTTGAGTGGGGGGGAGGTAAATGTGGGACTCAATTTATCAGCCAGGTGGTTTGCTGTTTCTTCTGCCTTATTATAGGTGGTTCCATTTACAATGAATTGTGCACACAATTGTGTCTTGCCTTTGACATTGCGGATATACCTAAAGTATGCTTTGTGGTTGTCCTTGGCCTGTGAACCTGAACTTACTTCAAAACTGGCTTTGATAGACTTCAAATGTCCACTGTTTTGTTCACTTTGAAGGGAATGCTTTCATCCTGCTGTATGCTGCACCTCTGATGTTTGACCATGAGTTTCTTCCTTCTGTTATACAGCCTATTGATTCTGTGACTCCACCATTGTGGTTTTATTTTCAGTTAGTTGTGTACTTCTCCCTGATGAGTACAGTTGCCTCTGTGCAGCTATTAACATGCTCATACAAGGTTTCTGTGAACATTCCTGCATAGGCCACAGTGTACCCAGTGTTTATGGGTGCTTCAGATTTGGACAGTTTATCACCTAATAGCTGGAAGTTAAACTTTACAGTAGTTCCTGAATATTCCATGTCTAGCTGAGGGTACATCTCATTTTTAGTTCAAAGGAGACCAATTCGTGTTCGAACCTTACCAGAGAAGACATTACAGTATGGGGTTGTGCATGACTCACCCATATTGGTGAGGATCAAACCCAGTATGGTTGCACTGCTGTTTTTTTTTTGGTGTATTGGCTATCTAGTCCAGGGATTCTGAGTTTACAAAAGCCAGGAATTTCTATGCCAGTATGTTTGATGTTGTATAGGATTCCCAGGTAAGAGAAGGACAATGGAAGTCACCCATGAATATGGTCTTGGGTTGGATGGTTAGTGTTTCTAATAAGTTGACATACATGGTATGGGTGTTCTGGGTCACAGAGAGGGGGCATATAGCTTGCATGGAAGTAGAACTGGATTTTGCCTATTGTGAATTCAACAATGAGCAGCTCAAGTGCATTGGCCTGTCTGACCAGTCCTGAAAGTGTCTTTAGTTTTCAGGCACATAGAGACACCTTCACCTTTAACCCCTGCCTGTGACTTAACTGATCTAAATGTGTGGAAGGCATATTAACCTTGCACTGTTGGTGTGCTCTTTGCACCTTTAAGTCATTTATCAGTGACCACACAGATGTCTTCTGAGAGCTCAAATAAGTATCTTTAAGTATAGTCTAGGGAGGTATGTTGCAGGTCATGTACTCCCACATGGACTATTACTGAGTCATATCATAGGAAGGTACTAGGCTAATGGCCCTAGGGATCTTACATGTCCAGCCAAGTTCTACCCTAATTTCTACAATCTGCAACAATTGCCCAAGTCCAAGAGGAACACAGGTAGAACCCCCAGTGTGAAATTACGGTTACAGATCCAATCATCCACATTGCATTTGAAGAGGGCCACTAAGGTGCTATGTTTGACATGAAGTGGGAGTCCATTCCAAAGGAGTGGTAACCTCTTGGAGACAAATCTGTCCCTCCAGCATAATCTTGTACTGTCACATACCAGGTTAAACTCTTTAGAGTGAGTGACCTGTGTACCATTTGATTTGCGGATAAGCAGCATTTTGAATAAAGCATGGTCAAAGATTGTCTTACATGCAAGGCAAGATTGCCTGTGAGCAGTCTGTATGAAACAGAATATAGTGACAGTGATCTGAGATGATCCACATAGGACAGATGCTGAAGACATTGAATCATCCTTGTGAGGAACCTGTGTGGTCTCTCCAATTGCTGCAGGTGCTTGGAAAGATGCATACCAAAAGGGGCATTGTATTGCATTATTGGCCTGATGAGAGGAGAGCACAGAGAGGTTATACACCTTTCATTTTCTGGATGCAATGGCTTTACTTATGAGATGAGCAATACAGAATGCCCTGCTTACCACTGTGGAGGCATGCTGATCAAAGGTAAGGTTACTGTCAACCTGTGTGCCTAGGTCTTGCACCAGTGAGTACATACTTAGTGTTTTGTTATTGATGTGGTAGTTAGCAGGAACACTACATGTACTGAGAGGGATGATAATACAGTTTTAGCACTGAGTTTAAGGCCATGACTTTGGCATCAATCATTTGTGTGTGTAAGACCCTCTTGTAGGATGTTGACATCATTTGGACATTCTATGACTACTCCCAGTTTTCAGGCATCATCAAACTTTGTCAGCCAAAGATCCTTTAGTGTTAGCTTGTACTTTGGAGAGCTAGGATCCAAACAGTAGAGGTGTTAGGACAGATCCCCAGGGGAACACCAGTGGTTACAGGTGTGCTGTTAGAGGTGGATTCCCCTATTTTGACTATATGAGTTCTATCAGTGAGCCAGTTAGTCACGCATCTAATGATATAATTTTCCATTTTCATAAATGAGCCAGTTAGTCACCCATCTAATGATATAATTTTCCATTTTCATAAACGACCATCTTTCTACCCCACTCTCTACCTGTATTCAATACGCAGATAACTCCACTATCATCTATTCAGGTACATCCCAAAATGAACTTCATACTCTTACACAAAAAGCTTTTAGCACAATAGAAGAATGGTTTTCTAACCACTGTCTTCTCCTCAACCCCAAACAAAACAAACTTCTGCTCTTCACACCCTCCCACTTCTCCACCCCTCTACATTTCACACTCACATCCAGCAATGGTACCATCATTTTCCCAGACCCCACCACTAAACTCCTAGGTATTACTATTGATATCCAACAAAATTTTGACACACACATAAATAATACTATTAAGACTATTAACAGAAAACTCGGATCCCTATACAGAATCAAACCTTTCTTTACTCTAGAAGCGAGAACCACAATAGCCAGAACTCACTTAATCTCTACCCTATTATACGCTTCCCCCATATTTACCAATCTTTCCAAAAATAACCTCAACAAACAAGCTAAATCATACAACAACATAGCCAGATTTGCGACAAACTCTCCCTATATAACTCATCACTGTCAGAACCTTAAACAACTAGGTTGGCTTGAACTCCCCCACCAACTACAATTTAACCAACTCACTATAGCTCACAAAGCCCTACATCAACCCAATAGCACCCCAGTTCTTTCCACCCTCATAATGCCATATAAGAGCCTGAAGAATCTATGCTCCTCAAACAAATTATTGATCCTCACTACCCTATCAAAAAACTCAGCTGGTGACTCTTTATTTTCTAACTCTGTGGGTAAAATATTGAATCGTTTACCACATGACCTAACTGCTCAGACCTCTCTTCAACTATTTAAAACTAACCTAAGACTTTTCTTCACTAACCACTGGTTATGTTCTTGTACCAATCCTACTTAACTCTCTGACCTCACAGTATCAAATATTATCGTACATTTTTACTAAATACTAACCTTTATTACTAATTGACTTATCATGCTAGTTATGACTACTATTAGCCATGACTAACTTTGAAAACTGTTTTTTTTTAATTTGTTACCTAAAGGATGTAACATTCTGCTAATGTCAGTTTTCTTTATTTGTATCTCGGATTTGATCTGTTTTTTTATTATTTTATATGCTTGTATGCATGTATGTATTTGTATCTATGTATGTATTCTCGTATGTTTCTTAATATGTTTCTTCATATATCTTATAAGTTTTGTGGAGCTTTTCTCCCTGGGCCTCTACTGAAAATGGATATGTATCCAGTTAGACTAGCCCGGTCAACAAATGTAAAATAAAATAAAATAAAATAAATAAGGGTTGATATCTAGCTGGGTGAGTTTGTCAATGATGCTTGAGTGGAGGATAGTGTCAAACTCCTTGGCTAGGTCTAGGTAGGCTGTTCGCACAGATTTTTCCTCATCCAAGGCCTTGGTGACTGTCTTGAAGAAGTCCACAATGTTTCACAGGCATTATTTCACATTGACAAATTTAAATGAGTAAGGGCAACTGTTTGGAGCTTACCTATATCTTTGTTGATAAGCTCCATGATGATTTGCTCCATAGCCTTTCAGATAAGGATAGCCAGGCTAATAGGTCTACAGTTCCCTGTATCATTGGAAGCATCACATTTGTGCAGGTGAATAATGGTGCCTGTTTTCCATTCACCTGGTATGAATCCTGTGCTTAGACTATGGTTGAAAAGAGTAACCCATGTTGCTAATTCTAGCTGGAGCCCATGTAGGATGCAACATGGGATGTTATCAGGTTCTGTAAATGCTGTGTTATTGGACTTAGAAAAGGTGTTTGCAACTTGCTCTTTACAGATACCAGGTAGGGGACAGGTGGTAGGCATGTAATGCAGTACATGTGGTAGGGACAGGTGAGTGAAGTTTTCACAGAACCTGTCAGCTAACTACCAGCTCAGCACAAATATGGGTCTGTCCTTTTATGCAGTGGATTTAACTAAAGAATGCCTTATTTTTGTCCTTCGTTGAGGAATACAATTTGGGTTTATAGTTTGCCTTTGAGGTCCTCATACGAAGTCATATTGTCTTGTTTAAGCTGGGGGGGGGGGGTGTTCCCAGTTTAGGGATCCCTCCCTCTTACTCTTAGACAGCAATGTCTTCCTCTTATTGTAATGGCTGTTAATGGTAGTTGTCCACCAGGCAAGTTTGCTTATCCTTCTGGAGCTTGCTTTGGTGTTATTGGGTACAGCTGAGTCAATGCAGTTAAACAGCAGTTTGTATAAAGCACTGGTGTAGAAGTCACCCTAGTTACCTATTCTATCTAAGGGAGAAGGTGCAGTACAGCTATGTATACCATCCTGTAAGAGGTAATAATGTAGTTTGGATAGGTGTTTTTAGCTTCTTTGCTGTTGGGGGACGTGTGATAGTTACTCTGAATGCTGCTGGTTTGTGGTCAGATGTCAGTTGGGGACACCTCACAGTGGTAGTGCTGGAGTGGACCCCCAGACTGGAAAGCACCAGATCCAGGATGTTGGCAACCTGTGTGGGAGTGTCAACTAGCAGGTCCAGTGCCTTGGAGTTAACAAAGTTGAGGAACCTTTGGGAAAGTGAGTTACAGCACAAGTACTTTACCCGGTCAATGGATGGTTAGTTAAAGTCACCCAAAGCCAGGGTGTTTGGCTGTATCTTGGTAGACTCAGGTAGATCCAAATAGGCAGAATGGGTGTCCTGAGTCATAGATGGGGCCCCTGTAGCTGGCAATGACTTGAATAGCTGTCCTACCAACAGTTAATTGCACCTGAAGTATCTCCAGGGAATCCTACTGTTTAACCAATCTGGTATTTATATGTAATGAATATTGATACACCACCTCCTGTAGTTTTCTTGCCTTCAGGTTGTGGTCTGAATGTGTGGAAGGAGCTGCAGCCAGGTATGGTTGGGGTACTCTCTACAGCTGTGAACCAGGTCTCCTTGACTGCAAAAGTGTGTAAATCTTCCAAGGTGAAGACTGCTTCCAGTGTGTCCAGTTTCATGTTAAGACACTTATTATTTAGCAGCATAACCTTGAGGTTGTTTTTATATTGGGTTTTCACATCTGGACTTTTATCCTTGAGACACCACCTAAAAAGCCACTATGGGGGTGGCAAGAGCCTTCGCCAGTAACCAAAATCCCAAAAGTGACACATGAAGACCATCTCTGGCAAAGCATCGAGGTCTGTCAATAATGTCATCCCAGGCTGACAAACAGTGTATCCCCTTAGGATGACAACAGAAATTAAGGTAATTATTGAGGTCAAGTCATTCTCTGTTTGTACTGAGGCACCATCCTAGATGAAAGTAAAATGCTGCTTAAGGCTAGGGACATATCTGCCTGAGACACATAGTCCGAGAGTTCAGTCATGTCACTCTTCATGTAGTCCAGAGGGATACATCTCAAGTCATTCACACCAACACGTAATATGTCAGAGTCACAGCAGTGCCTGCTCTTGGGAAACATGAGTACATATGTGATATGGTGGAACATGGCACCTGAAAGACAGCAGACCGTGACCTTCTCCTTATCCAGCTTGGTGAAAGGAACATTTGCGTGTCTTACACTGGAATCACCTATGACTAATATGTTGCTTTTAGTGTTTTGCATTAAGGGCTTGACAGGTGAGACACTGGTGCGAGAACTATTATGTGTGTTGTGTTCTGCACTCAATGCATTATGTGTAGAATGCTTATGTTTGTGTTTAGGAGGTATATGGTGTTTATGTTTCTGGTGATGACCTCTGCTTATGTAGGTATGTGTGGTGTGGGTTTGGGTGAGGTGGGAGGTGAAGTGCGCAGGGTGACAACCTGCTCGTTGTCATATGTACTGACTGGTGTACAAGAGAGCATATCTTCCAGGGTATGATATAATTGTATCTCTGACATGTTGTGTTTGTGTTACTTGTGGTCCAATGACATCAGTATGTGCATAATGTGGTGGATCCTATCCCCTGATAAGCAGCTGACCATGCCTTTCTCCTTACTCAACTTGGTGAGATGGACATCAGTGTGTCTCACAATAGAGTCTGCAATGACTACAATGCTGGATTGTGCATTGGGTTGCCTTATAGACCTACTGATTGAGCCTCCATGAGATGTAGCTCTATGTGTTGTTATGTGCGTTGTCTTTACAGGGGGCATCTGGGGCTGCTAAGGATATCTGTTATCTGTACTTTGTCTATGATGTCTTTGTGATTTATGAAGGTAACATTTCAGTGCCTCAACATATATCTGCTTTGAACTGTGCGTGATGGGTGCAGCATATGTACTACTGACTACCCTAATTAGGAGTACTGTCATGTGAGAGCTTTGTCTAGAGTGACATTGGGTAAATATATCTGTCACATACCATATCAGTTTGTTTGAGAATTAACTGGCTGTTGGTAAATATGAGGCAATTGCTACATTGCCTCAGGATGCCCATATCTACCAAGGTGTTAACGGTCACAGTGGGAAAGGTCATATCTATGGTAACAGACACTTTTTTATTGATTATACAGTTGTATTGAGAATACCAATCAATGTTACGAGTATCTGTTTTGCAGCTATGGGAACAGTGCTTGTCATTGCAGGCTAGTTGTCCTGTGTCCAACTCGATATAAGTTCCATCATGCTTCCCCAGGAGAAATGTCATTCAAGTTGTCTGAGTCTGTACAGAGCAATGCCAAACACTGGAGAGGAAACAGATACGTACACCCTGAAAACGTAAGGATGGAGTATTTAGGCAGTTATTCTGAAGTTAGACACAAATCAAGCAGTGCTTACTGAAAACACAGAATTACTTGTGAAGAATGCTGAAAAGAGGGGATCTGCATGAATGTCTAATGCCTGGCTACTACAAATGCTGGTCTCACAATGGCTGAACTCTGCTGTGATACAATGCTCCTTTTTTTGTCTCACAAGAAGCAAACTGTTAGCACCACACCCAAGATAAGAAGCAGGCCACAACCTGTTTGTTGATCAACACACTTGTCCCAGATTATGCAAGGGTTTGTTGTAGCCTTTTCCAGGTAGATGCCTTGAGTAGCAAACAGACAAATCAGTTCTGTTTTGCATGTATTATGTCTTGGGTTCAAAAGTTCCATGGATTTGACTAGGGTGTTTTCCTGATGGTGATTAGGAGCATAGCTGCTGCATTACAATTTAATGTTAAATGTCATGTGACATAGATGTCCAAGGTTGTTCTAGCAAGGTCCACAGCAGCAGTGATCCAGTAACAGTTTTGCAGCAGTTCATGCAGTCTGCCCTTCAACAGCGTAATGGAGGTGATCTGCATGACATGGATGTGAGGCCTACTTCAGAGGCGTGGGCACTTTTGGGAGATGTTCCTTTCCTTCCAGAATGTCCTAGGTACTGTATGTGATACTGTACATTTAGGTTCCCAGAACTCCAAACTGTAGTCCCAAATTATTTCACACAACATCCATTTGTGTGTGGTGGATTGACAGGCACTGTAGCCTTGCAAGGCCAAAGTACTTACTGCAAAGGTATATTCCATTGTGAGGCACCCTGATGTCCATCTCACTAGACTGGAGAAGGAAAAGGTCATGATCAGCTGTCTGTCAGGTGCCACAATATGCCATATCACACATGCACTCAAGTCTCTCAACAACAGGTACTGTTATGACTCCATCATAGACCATCATCATGACCATGTCGGTATGACTGATTTGACACGTACCTCCCTGGACTAGATGATTGAAATCTCAGACTATGTATCTCAGGCAGGTATGTCCCTAACCTTATGCAGAATTTTAAGTTCATCTAGGATGATGCCTCAGTACAAACAGAAACTGACTAATTTCCATAATAGGTTTAGTGTCTTGTGTCATTCTAAGGGGATACAGTATATGTCAGCCTGGGATGGTATGATCGGCAGATCATAATCCTTTGCCAGAGATGGTCTTCATCTTTCACCCCATAGATTTTGACTACTGGCCAATGCTCTTGCCGCCCCATAATGCCCTTTTTAGACATTGTCTCAAGTACAAAATTCCTAATGTTAAAACCACATTCAAGAAAAACCAAGATTCTGCAGCTAAACGGTAGGAGTCTTATCACAAAACTGCACTCACTGGAAGCTGCCCTCACCTTGGAAGAAGCAGTCATTTGTGCAGTCAGAGAGACCTTGATCAAGGCTGCAGAGAGTACCTCAGCCATACCAGCTTACACCTCCTTCCATACATTCACAACTGACACTGTGGACATGAAAAATAAAGTGGGCAGTGTATCACTATTCTTTAAAGATAAGTTCACATCCAGATTGATTAAGCAGTATGGATCCCTGGAGACACTTCAGGTGCAATTAACTGTTTGTAGGGCACCTATTCAAGTCATTGCTAGCTACAGGACCCCCTCCATGAATCAGGACACCTCCTCTACTTGTTTGTACATACTTGATTCTATCAAGATACATCAGAAAGCCATGGTTTCTGTGACCTTGACTATCCATCCATTGACTGGGTAGACTACTCATGCTCATACTCACTTGCCCAAAGGTTCCTTGCCTTCATTAACTGTAGTTGCCTGGAACAGCTGGTTAATACCTCCACAAGGGTATCCAACATCCTGGATATTGTGCTTAACAACATGGGGGCCCACTGCAACGCCAGCACTGTGAGGTCCTCCCTGGTGGGATCGGACAACAAATCAGTTGCAATTGTCACACCTGTCCCCTCCAGCAGCAACTACACAAAAAGATTCTTCAAAGCAGATTATATCTTCTTACAGGATGGTATAAATGGCTTCACTGCACCTCCTCCCTCAAATGGAACTGGAACTATGGTGAGCTCTATACTAATGCTGTTTACAAACACCTGTATAACTGCATTGACTCTGTCATACCTGATAGGACCAAAACAAGCTCCTCAAGGAAAAGTAAACCTGCTTGGTAGACATCTGCGATTAACAGGCTTTACAATAAGAGGAAGAAATTTCTGTCTAAGACAAAGAGGGATGGAGCCCTTCTAAACTGGAAACACTCTCTCTTCAGTTTAAACAAGACAATAGGAAGTATTGTGAAGTCCTCCAAAGCAAACTATGAGTCCATATTAGCTTCCTCAACAAAGGACAACCACAACTAATTCTCCACTTACATCCGGAAACTAAAAGGATAGGCCTAAATTTCTGCCACACTGCTAGTCAATGCTACCACATATACTGAGCCTGTGGACATAGCTAACCTGTTAGCCAACAGGTCCATTGAAAACTTCACTCCACTTTCTCCTCTACACTACCCCATGAGATCCATATCACCTGTCCTCTACCTTTTATCTCTAAAGAGCAAGCAGTAAACACCCTCTGTAAGCACAAAAACACAGCATGTATGGCACCTAATAACATCCCAGGCTGCATCCTACATGGGCCCCATCATGAATTAACCACAACACTGGGTACTCCTTTCAATCATAGTGTAAGCACCAGTTTCATACCAGCTAAATGGGAAACATCCACTGTTATTCCCTTGCACCAAGGTGGGCATCCACTGACCCAGGAAACTATAGACCTATTAACTTGACTAGCCTTATCTGCAAGGCCATGGATCAATTCATCATGGACCTTATAAAACATAGACATAGGCAATCACCAAAAACTTCACACAAATGTGGAAATGAATAAAAACAATTATTAATTTCATATATTCCCTGACTTTTTCAGACATCCACAATGTATGTTTTGCACACTTAATTCTGTGATCTAACCTTTTCAGGGGAGTTGTGTCCATATTTGTGGACTTTTACATCCCCTTTTATCCATGTAGACTCCTGTACACTGAAAATTTCTGAGTACGTTACCAATATGGCCATGGCTTATTGGATTGCTCCACCTGGCTAATTTGAATGGAATTCAGCTGCTTAAGCTTAAATTTGCATTGCACAGAAGTTTCTCTGTTTGCACATACTTGCGTGCCGCTAAGCAGGGTTTACTAAATCTAAAACTGTACGCGAAAAAAAATAGTGTAAGCTTTGCTAAATTCCCCCTAATATATGCGTCAATTAAGAATTTGCTGTTACTGTAAAGTCTCTTACTTTTGAAACATCATTATAACATAAACAATGTAAGGTATATGACAAAAATGTGTGCAGAAATTCTGCAATTAAAACATAAAAGAAAATGCACTGCCTTTTGGCTAAAGATAGCATTTGCATCTTTGCTATTATTTTCCTTATTGTACTTAATATTTTTCTATCTCCAAGAATAAGTCAATTCTTAATGATGTCAGGATACCTTATAGTCAGCAGGAAAACCATTTTATAATAAGGAGAGTCATTTCATAAAAGAATTTGTACAATAGAAGGTGCTTAATAATCAATTAACTGAATGACATATGTTCCTTTCAAACAGATGGTAGTCTTGCTTGATTTTAATAAGTAACAAGTCATTTGTGTGTGCCTGTGCATGCTTTTTAAGATAGTTTAACTTTATTTTCTTGTAAAAATAGCTATGCATCTCTTCATAAACTAAGTAAGCAATTATTTATTGTCTTATATGTTACATTCACTTGAAACTTTTGCATTGAAATGTTTGCTTGCCCAGAATAAGCTCATTTAGCTACATACTTGAAATGTTACTTTACATGTCTACAGCTATAACCTTAAATAATAGATAATTAAGCTGTTTTATTGAAAATGTTCATGCATATTGTATTATGTTATTATGCATTTCATACAATTAATATTGTTGAAGTCACTTCTAGCTGCCTAATCCTTTTTTTCCAGAACAAAAGATGGTAAAATATCTTAGAGAATTTATTTCACTTTTAAGGTCAGCATTTTTCAGCAGATAATGCTTTCTATAGTTAATGAATTATCCAAAGTAGATGAGTGTTATACTCCCTCCCCTTGCTTGTTGTGCTTTTTCCGCTGGGCCTACCCGTTCTGACACTAGCAGTACATTACCAGTGATATGTCTGTATGACAGGTGCACGGCTGATAAATGAGGTAATTAAGGGTACATGCTGAACTTAACTCTCTTCCATCTTTTGTACCTTTGAATTAAAATCATTTTCATTTATTACTGCTTTACTGAAGTGTACAAGGGTAAGTGTCATGTATCTGCTTTACTGAAATGTACAAGGATAAGTGCCATGTGTCAAAATCAATCTTTCTGAATTTACCACTTAAAAAGTTGTCAAAAACCAGTAAAGAATGGTTAGGAGAAACAAGATCAGTACAGAGTTTTAAGTCTTTCAATAGTATGACTTATTTTTCAGTAGTACTGAGTGTTATGCCATACTGTATCACATGAAACATGTTTCTTTTCCAATCCACTCTAAAAATATATATTTTTCATTTTATAAGAAAAAAAAGATTAGCATTTCTTATGTCAGCTTCAACCATTTGACAAGAGTCATGCAGCGTTAGCAAACAGAATAAGTATATAGTGATCAGAAAACACTTTTAATAAACAGCATGTGTTTTAATTCTGTCGAAAGCACTGTAATATATAGACCTTCAGATTCAGCAACCTCTGCATGGAGTTCAGGAATAGTGCAAGAGCTGCTGCATGCAATATGGCTGACGAGTGATCCAGGAATGAGCTCCCAGGATGTGCACGAACGCTCCTACACTATTCCTGCACAGGCACCACTGCTATATGCTAATTACCCCATTTGCTGGTGAAAACCATGCAAATGAGGTGAATTAGCGATCCAGGAAGCAGGCAGGCATCTGAGCAGGAATAGTGTAACCTGCAGAAATGTATTCGGTTACTAACCAAATACATTTCTGCAAATTACAAAACAGAGGCATGACAGCTCCAAAGAAAGCATGCACTCAATGTAGTAGGCATGCTAATGACCAAATATATGGCCATTGGTATGAGAAATAGTTGCAAAATTATAAAAAATAACTTTATTTTTTTTGGCCGATTTCGGCCGTTTAAGAGTAGGCAGTGCTGCGCAAATGGGATTGGCCTGAAGAAAATAAAAAAGTTGAAAATAAGCTTTTAAACCCAAATCAGCATTTTGCCATGATAGTCAATGGCATGCTAAGACAACAATACAAGGGAATAATGGTTGCTAAGAGGGAAGGCTCTGTGTGAGTGTGGTAACTGTGAATTAGAATTCTGTTTTATACAAATGAGGGGATTTATACTGAATCAGAGATTTCCTCTCAGTGTTAGCTTGCACCCAACTGTGTAGGTGTAGCAACACCATGGTAAAGGTATAAGAGGTAGATGACCTCATAAGGGGGAGTGTCATGCATGCTGTAAGCTTACTGGAGCTCTATGGCCCGTGTTTGCCCTTAGCTAAGCACAGCTAAGGAAGGGGGTGTGTTTGAGTCTGCCTAGTAGTGTTTACATTGCCTAAACAGGTATGTGCGCCACACACTAGGTTTTAAACAAAAAAAAAAACAGGAAATAGCAGCTCTATTCAAATCTGAGCACTGGGTATTGACACTGTGCCTTCAGGCTTAAACGGGAAGGCAAATGGAAGGTAAATCAGCATTGGTAAGGCAATCAAAGAGAACTAGCATAGCTGGTATGTGAAATGTATCAGAATCAGCTAATTACACATGGAACAGCTTAGCACGCTACTATAAACTATGCAAACACCATCCAGTCTGGTTTTTCCCACAGACTCTACACACCGGTGTACACAGATGGGGAAATTTTACCTGACAAAATGAACAAAATGTTAGGGGCTGCTGTTGCTCTCATACATCAATATCTGGAAGAGGCTGAGGGTGGTGAGGATGTGAATGCTGATGGCCAACCCATAGTGAAGAAAAGGAGAAGAGGTGTACAGACCCAGGGTAACCTACCAGGGGTTACATGAGCTGGAGTTAGTGGAGTACTGTAGGGTAGACAGGGACATTCTACAGCAAATTGTTGAGCTGTGCCAGCCACACCTCACACACAGAACTAATAGAGGGGAACCCATCCCAGGGGATACCAAGGTATGTGCAGACTTAAGAATACTAGCCACAGGTACATTCCAAAGGGCAACTGGGGATATCATGGGGATCTCACAGGCATCAGCATCCAGGGTACTCTACAAGTTTCTGGATGCCATGTCAGCACATGCCGGTGAGCACATATATTTTCTCAACACCCGTGAGGTGTTGACCAGCAATATGCGCCTTTTCCACCAAATAGCAGAATACCCTGAGGTAGTGGGTGCTATAGACTGCATGCACATACACATCAAAACACCACCCGGTGAGTGGGGTAGGGTCTACAAAAACTGCAAGGGCTTCCCCTCCATCAACTGCCAGGTCATGTGTGATGCCCAAGGCATTATCTTGAATGTGTGTGCTGGCAACCCTGAAAGCTATCACAACTCCCACATCTGGCATATGACACAGCTGTACCAGTCATTTGCCAGTGGAATATCCCATAAGGCCACCTAGTGGGGGATGCTGGTTACGCACTGGAGCCATGGCTGATGACACCCATCAGAAATGCACACACACCCGAACAAGAACTCCATAATGAGGCACACACACAAACCAGAATCATAATAGAGAGTGTGTTTGGGATGCTCAAGTCACGGTTCCGCTGCCTGGACATATCCGGTGGAGCCTTGCAGTACTTTCCAGCTATATGTACTGAAATATTCATAGTATGTGCCATGCTACACAATGTGATCCTGCAGAAACAGCTGCAGTAGGAACAGCACAGGGCAAGGCCACATAGCCCCCCACCATTGCCAAGGCCATCACAGGTACAGAGAGACTCAGAGGAGGAACAACCTGAGCCTGCCCATGTAGGCAGAAGGAGGCATGCACAGTACGCCCAGGCTTTGGCAAAGAGGCAACGCATAGGACATACACTGACATGGAAGGGACCCAGGAAATGACACCTCTCTCTGACTCGTGCATACAGTAAAAGGGATGCCAATCATGACACTACCTGTGCTTTACCATGTATAGGGAGTGTACTATGTGCATCCAACATAGTCAGCCCTCGAGCACCGTCCTCAATACTGGCACAGCCACAAGGTAGGTCACTTTTCCTATCAATTGCTGAATGGAGTAGTATGTTCTGATAGTTGCATCTATGGCATGGACATGAGCATGCAAGGGAATCGGGTGGCTGAATGGGTTGGCAGCAGATAGTGGACACCTATATGGGCAGCATGAAATCCATAACAAATACCGGTGTCAACATACTAGGCAGTACTAGACAAGGTGACAAATCTCATTGCAATACATGTGGTGGCCCAAATCTGCGTACATAGGACACACACATGCATGTCAATGAGGCTCACATACCCAACACCAGCCTCAACCAGCACGACAGGTATAGATGACCATAAAGAAAGACTGGGCTAAGGCCACCAATTAATGGCAATGGTGAGCAGCCCCCCCTCCAAACCTACACAGACAGACTACAACAGGTCTGGCAGTTGTATATTAATTCTGAAGAGTAAGAAGTCTGAAACTGAAATGCAGGTCAATAAAACCTAAGATCTGTACTCTACTAATATGCCTCCAGTCTGCATGATAGGTCAGAATACAAAATGAAATGGAAGCCAACAGACTACCTGAAATACCAGCGCAGTCATAGCAAATGTTTAAAGTCGTTAGTTGTGCCCCTCCCCACAATCTTATGTAGAAATGCAGTAACATGTACGTGTGGGTTTAATAACAGTGGAGCACAGATTACCTGAGCTGGCCCAATTTACAGGATAGATTGTTGCATGTGTACAATATGCAGGGGTCCGTATGTTAGGTTGTTGTGTGTTCAATATTGTCTCGAAGTGGTCCGCATGTAGGCATGGAGGGTTGTGTCCCGGTGGCCTATGGCCAGTACTGTTGATGACAGGGCCATGTTCTGACAACTGCAGTGCCAACTACAATGCTTCTCAGCAATACCCATATCAGCAGTTGTCCATACTCACTCTCCAGATGTCAATATCTGTCATCGTCTGAAAGATGGACATGCCATGAATGTGGGCCCAGACATACAAACAGTACACAGGTGGAAGCACCCTAGAAATAGTACATAAACTGTAAGTGTCAACTGCACACACCTTTGGAATTGGTACAGGGATAGATTCCTGTCCCAGAGACTTCCCATACTCTGGAACAGACTACATATCTATGTCAAACAGAGCTCCTCATTAGCAATCTTCAAGAAAAATCTTGATGATCGGATGGGTAATAGGAAATTCACCCCGAGGATCACTTCTGTGGTTCTGCTTGACAGGGGCACAGGAAAATAATTTTCTTGGGTGGCGAAAGCCAGGGTACCTTTTTGGCTAGGCTTGTATAGGCCCTAGGGCCTAGTACTTACCTATGAACCTATGAATTGTACATACAGGTTAGCAGCACATTAGTTGTCTGTGTAGTATGGAATACTGATGTAGTCTGGCCAATCACTTGCGGACCACAAAAGGCACAGTTATGAAGTAATGAAAGACTGCCTATGTCCCAGCACAAGGTAGCATAAGGAGAATGTCCCAGGTAGATCTGTGAGTCAGCTGCAAGAAGCTTCCATATCACACATGCACTCGGCTCACCCCAGTATCAGCCACAGGTTTATCACAGGTCATATCCTTGCTGTTAGGAATGAGTACAGTATGACCCCCACTTCTGTATGGGAATACCCACAGAATCCAGCATGCTGAAGAGGTGTCCCATGCAGGTGTGTCCCTAGCTGTAAGCAGCACCTTTCCAGCATCCAGACCAGTGGATGATCCACTCCCTTAAGATGGAACATTCATCAAACCCAGGCCAATGTTCCTTCACTCTTCTAATTCTATTAGTATTGAATCTAACTCCTTTACTTTACTATCAGCTCAATCCTCAAAAAACAAAATTGCCCATCTTAATCACGTAGCATCTGCAAACAAAATTAACTCACATGTCCTCCTAGGTAGATGTCTTTGACATGACATCCTTTGTTTAACTGAAGCAACCAACAATAAAAACAATAGAAATTATTCCCATTCCCCAAACAATATTAATTATTAGTAGAGACATCAAAAAGGTGGAGGGTAGCTATTCTCTAAGCAGGATTACAAATCAGTAAAATAAACCACAAACCACATTCTGATGACACTACAGAAATAATTTATTCAAAAAACAAACTAAACAACCAAAAATCGAGTAAAGATCCCATTTGTACCTTCCACCTGGTAATAATCAAAGATAAACTAGAAGACCTATTAAAGTACCTTTCTCTAAAATTCATCCACAGAAACAACCAACCTAGGCAATTAGGGAGACTGGAATTTAACACCGCATGGACAACCGTCTCTCTGATCAATTTGAATGGTCTCTTCAATGGTCATTATTTCCACAACTAGAATAAACAAATCTAACAACAAAAGAATTGGACTGGATATTAACAAATGGTCCAAGATTAAAACAAAAACCCTACAACAGGAACTACAGATGAGATCACTCTCTAATATATATAATAAGACACAAAACAAACGTTACAAGCGTTCCCATTTCTCCTGTTTATAACTAGTTAAACACTATGACTTTGAAAAACTTTTACAACTAACCGAAATTGCGGCACTGCCCTGCCCCACCCATGATTCAATAAATGAAGTCACAGCCTACAAATGCTTCAATAAGACTTTCTAACAATCACTCATCATCATGCTAATTAGGTATACCATACAGAGAAAATTGAAACCAGCTAGATGGCTAAAAAAAAGTAATCTCCGGGATCAAAGCCGGAACCAAAAGTAAGTACCACTGAACCACTAAACATTACACTAAAGCAAAGATTTCGAACCCAACAATCAAATATAAATAAAATAAAAAAAAAATAACAGACTTAAAAAAAACTTTACTCTTCCCTTCAAAAATCTTCCCTCCAAACTCCAGACCATCTGGAATCTGGACCACAGTAGTATAACCAACTCCAAGTAAGCAATTAAGAGTGACCCAGCAAAAACAACAATCGTTTAAAACAAGCAAATCTTTTGCACATACAAAACAAAGCTTGTATAAAACTTAACCACACAACAATATCCTGACACTGCCAGCCTGTCCCCCCCCTCCTTTTCCACCTAGAACCAATACTCCCTCCTTCCCTCCCTCCTTGCTTCACTTAAAGCCTTCCACCTCCCTCAAACTTAAAATTTAAATTCCTCTTCCTACAAGCCTCCAACATTTCCTGCCCCTGCCAATCTCTGATTTGATACCCAAGAACTATTAGCACTATTACTATTATATCTATTGTGAAACCTCATTCTATTCTCTTCACCAAAGGTGGCGAATATCTCACATAACAAAACTACTCTCCCTTAGCTCTTCTGTCTCTCTTTGCTAAAATAATGGGAGAAAGCCATCACAAACAGCTAATTACCCACCACCTTCACCACAATCTCTTACACTTCTGTCAACATCCTTTCAATACTACCACGGCTACTACCACAGCACCCTTTCTTTTCAACCCACTGTATCAACACAAATCAAACAACAATTTCTTGTCAACTGTCTGTTTTGTGAATCTTCTCTAAAGCAATTGATAACTCCAACCATAGAAACTCCTACTTCTAAAGCTAAGAGTACCACCTATGATAAACCATGTACTGGTTCACATCCTACCTGGATAATCACCTAAACAAAACATCTTTCTGGCAGCCCACTTCCTCTGAACTGCCTTTCAGGGTGCAGTTCCACTGTCATTTTATTTATCACCTTCATTTCTCCATCCTATTCTCTGCATTTATTCAATCGCAATGCATGTCTATCCCCATTTGCACAGCAATTGACCATATCGACGACTCCTACAGATGCACCAAAATCCTTACCCACTATCAAAAAATGGTTTCTCAAACAATTAATTCTCCCTCAACAAAAAAACAAATTTCCACTGTTTGCCCTCAAATCATTGCCCCTTACCATTTTACGCTGTTCTCCAACTGGTGTTTACTCCCCTCTCTCCTGACACCACTCTAGAATTTACACCAAGAATCACACAAGATTCCTAACTCACATTTAACACTATCATTAACATAATAATAGGATCTACCAGATAATCAACAGGATTAACATATAGAGAATCAAACAATTAAAGATAAACTATTTAGATCACTCATAGCCAGATATAATCACTATAGCCCTCATATACTATACTACCCTCTCCCAATACCTGTCCCACCTACTACATAACCCCCATATAAAATCTTATATGCTTGTTTAACGTTCATATATAACTCCTGTCATTATCCCATCATTGTCAAAACCTAAACTCACTAAGGCTGGCTTGAATAACCTTTAACCAGCTTATTATGCAACTTAAGTCCTTTAATAACACTGCACCTCCCCAGCTCTCTCCAACCCCTTCTTAACACCCAACAACATACCATAGCCTGAAATCATACGCTAAACTAATAAATCATAACTGCAAACCAAAATATCTAAAATTCTGACAACTACTAAAAATACTGTTGGTCTCTGGTTATCTAAAACAAATTGTACAAAAGACCTTTTCACTCTTTCATTGGTCAATGTAGGCAAATCCTCCACAAAGCGTTTCCTTGCCAACCACTGGTGGCCATCTTGCAATAACCCTGATTACCAGCTGCTCCATTTCCTTCTCCTCTGCTCTACCTTATCTTTCTTAATTTCTGCTTTTAATTTATTTTTCTCTCTCTCTCTTTTTTGTCTCTGACTATTTTCTGTCTCATCCTTCTTATCCACCCATCTCACCAATCCCTCTTTCCATTTATCCTGTCCTCCAGATTAGTAACCTTCCTTCTATATATGCTGCTGTTGCTGCCATGCTTTGTTGTTTGTATTATACTTTAATTCTTTTTTTCCCACGATCAGACATGGCTAGGTAGGCATCATTACCGTGTTATTGTTTTAACTTACGCTTGTCATTTTTTGAATTTTGAAATGTACTTGATTTGACTAGCAAGTTTGAAAACTTATTTTTTTCCTCCCAGTTGGACATTAAATGTAACAACATGTATCCAGTTGGAATAATATGGACAGGAACTATTACCATTAACACCTCGCACACTTACCCTGTCACCCCAGGGGATTCCAGTGGCTCACAGTCTGGAAATGTAGGAGTGACAGAATGCACTGGCCTGCTACAGATGGCCTGCATCACTACCAAATGTCCTGAAGTCCTCTGTCAAAGGCCTGTGCCTCACCCATAGTGCCAGTATGTGTTATCTCATGGGGTCCAAGCTAACAACATAACACAGTCAACAGAACATAAATTCAAGGCCATGTTGACAATCCCAGCAGCATGCCCACCATGTCCTACTGCATGAACTGTGGACCAACCCCTAAATACTGCTGGGATGAATGAGCAGCTATAAGGATACTTCTCAGATATCGCTCGCATAATGTTAGGAAGAGGATAGAATAACATAGTGGGGGGTGTAGAAGCAAGGACGTCATGGACTGTGTGAAGTCTAAAACTGTGAATGTGTGCCCATACTACCCCTGCCTGCAAACCCAGTAATGGGTGGCTACAAACCTGCTTGTAAACCACAATGTGGAAGGGAACTTACCAGATATATGAGCCCTGCCTTTGGGTAAACTGGGTGAATCTGTACAGCTGAAGAGGTATGGCCACAGCAGGATATGGCCATTCTTCTTCTTTCGGCTTTTCCTGGTTAGGAGTCACCACAGTGGATCACCTGTCCACTCATGATTGGCAGTGGAGTTTTTACGTTGTCAAGTTGCCAGCCCGGCACCCAATCTTCCACAGAAGGCACACAAAAGCATACACTCACACCTAGGACCAATTTAGAGTGTCCAATCCACCTACAGCATGTCTTTGGGATGTGGGAGGAAACCAGAACACCCAGAGGAAACCCACGTGACCACAGGGAGGATATGCAGACTCTGCACAGAAGGCACCCCAGCCGAGGCTTGAACCAGAGAACCTCTTGCTGTGAGGTGACAATGCTAGCCGCTGCACCACCGCAGCCACCCAGGATATGGCCATTCTGTTACGTTGATATATATAGAAGAAGGGGATCCTCAGCCACCACAGTACCAAGGTGCTGGACCATTTACACACACCTGTCAGCATGTGTCTGTAGCTACCTCTCCAGAATGGCATGAGTTTGCATGAATATGTAGGCTGCAGACCACAATACTGGACACAGCTTCATTCATCTTGTATTTCCCAGGAAATAACTGTGAGCAAATAAGTATATCTGTCAGCAGTTGATGACATAATACATCAGTGTAAATCAGTACATATGTCTGAATATCTCTGCGAACATCAACCATGCAACACAAACAGCACAGACACAATAGTTACAGTATCCCACTATCTGTCACCCATTGTGACTCCATATTGTCAATCTATCTACAGATATTCTGCAAAAACAGGTTGCTAGCTGTAGGTGTAGAACACCAAACCCTGGACTGGAATACAACCTACATGGAATGGATTCACACACTCGGTACAGAAGGTCATACTGGGCATGCTCCTACACTTGGAGAAATAAAGCCCATGTCTGACAACATATCTGTCAGTCACAGATGTCTGTGCACACACACCACACTGTACACCATTCATGCTTTGCACACACATTGGATAGGAATACTCACACATATCCCAGGCCAACACACTATAATATGTCAAACATACACACACAGAGATGTGGGGAAGAGAGAGACAGACAGTGATAAAGAGATTTCCATCATGAGGCCTGTCCCACCCTTCACACATCCAATTGGCCAATATCACATGATGTGCTGATGTCAATCACTGTAGACATTGCTTTCTGTAGCCATCATCCCTATAGTGTCTGTGGTGCTTGTGATAACTGTGTAACACAATAGTATAAATCAGTATTTATCTAGCATTTGTATACCCAGTCCTGTCAAACGTAAAGTTGTGTGTGACTGAGTGTGTGTGTGTGTGTGTGTGTGTGTGTGTGTGTGTGTGTGTGTGTGTGTGTGTGTGTGTGTGTTTGTGTTTCCAGAGGAATGGTTTATGGCCCATTCACACACACTGCACTTCCTATTGCCTATGTTAGCACTCCTGCTGATGTCAGTCACCTTCAAATAACCCTCTGGCCAAGTTCCAGCCCTACAAGCTGTGTGGCACTTGCAATATGTGTGTAATACTGTAGTGTTGAAACCTAATTATGTAGGAGTTCTAATCCCAGACATGGCAACTGAGAAACTCTGTGTGTGTGGAGGTGAATGATTTTGAGGCCATTCACAGTCACTACACCTCCCATTGCCCTACTTTAGCATGCCTGCTGATGTCAGTCACCTAAAAATAACCCTTTGGACAAACTCTAGCCTCTTAAGCTCTGTGGCACTTGCGATAACTGTGTAATGCTATAGTGTAGCATACTATTTAGATAGGAGTTCTAATCCCAGATATGGTAACTTTGAGAGTGTGTGTGTCTTTGATAATACCCGATTTTATCGACATTGACACTTACTACTCTCCCCTTAACCTTCATTAGAACTGCTGCTGATGTTAGTCACCTTCAAAGATACCTGTGGAGAACTTTTTAACAGATAAGCTCTGGGGTGCTTGCAATAACTGTGTAATACTATAGTGTAGCATACTAGTTAGGTTGGAGATCTAATCCCAGACTTAGCAACTGTGAAACTGTATGTGTTTGTGTGAGAGAATGTGTGTGTCTTTGATGATACCTGATTGTATGGACATTAACACTTACGACTCTCCCCTTACCCCTCCTTTAGCACTACTGCTGATGCTAGTCACCTTCAAAGATACCTTGCCACATCTCTCCAACATGTAAACTCTATGGTGTGTGCCATAAATGTGGAACAATGTAATAGCAGTAACTGCATAGGTATGGGTTTAAATTTCATCCGTGGCAAGTCATTGTGTGTATACATATGTATGCTTGTACTTCAAAGGTTTTGGTCCCATTTGCACCCAGTACACATCTCAGAGTCTGACTTTAGCAGTCCTGCAGATATCATCCACCTTAGAAGTACCTGTTGCCAACTCTAAACCATGTCAAGTCAGTAGTGCATGTGGTAGATGCGTAACATAATGGTCTGGAAAGATTGTTAGAGGTTTGAACCTCACCCCTTGCAAATGAAAATGTGTGTGTAGGATATTTTTTTTTTGGGATCACTTACCCACTACATCATCCATTGCCAGTATTTACATGGGGCTGATGATGTTCCTCACCTTAGAAGTACCTTGGGACAACATCCATCCTGTAAGCTCTGTGGCTTGTGCGATAAATGTGCTACACTGTAGTAGCAATACATAGCTAGGTAGGGGCTTGAATCTCAGTAGTGCCAAGTGTGTGTGTCTGTCTTCAGTACTCTGTGTGGAGGGTGCTGTGATTGTGCAATAACAGGATCCATTGTGGGGTGGGTTTTGCTAAATTATTATGTTGAGGACCTATATGTCATAATGTCCACCTTACAAGGACAACAGATGTCAAACACCGGAGAAGTTGGTGTAGACAAGCCATAGCCATACATGTGACATCATGGATTGGTGAACAATATAGGCACCCCTTCTATTACTCAGAGAACAGTCTCCACCCACGTCTTATACACAAGCACACTTGGCTAGGCAACAACCACTATATTGGTAGTGCCCTGCATATTCCCTCACAGATAGTAACTACGGTGTGATTGCAGTGGACTACATGCCTGTTGACCAAAACAGGGCCACTGACATCAGGAAGTACTTTGATGTGTCACATCTCCTGACAAAGTGTGTGTTATCCAGCAAGTAAAAGGACATGGCACCCTGTTTCATCCCCTTAGTAGACAAATAAATGTGTACAGTGGCCCTTTAGTTATATTCCTCACTGGACACCTGCAACAACTGTAGAGTCTGCAAACATAGCCCACAAATGGAATACTATGCCTTATACACATGCCCTGTATGGACAGATGCCACTACCTCCACTGAATACCTCTATAATGCTGTCAATGTAGGTGCAAACACAACCTCAGTTACATAACCAGGTCTCACCAAATGAGGTCACAAATGTTACATCAGAAGCTAACAATCTGTCCACACAACATGCCCCAGAGACCTCAAGTACACTTCCACGTGTCAAAGAACATGCATGTGGGACATGTGCACAACCCAGACACTGTCCATGTTATAGAATATAGATCACATACATGGGAAGCAGTGCACATCACTGGCCACCCACAATAGTAACCCAGATGAGTGGATGGTGAATAAAATACCCTCCCTTGGGGACCACTCCAGGGACTACACCCCTGAGCCACACTGGAGACTATTGTCATGTGGCCTTACATAAGGGATTCCCTTGGCCTAGCCTTGTAGAGCCTTCAGGCCCATTCCCCTACTACACACATGTGAAGCAATGAACCTATGGATCGCAGTACTGGCAAGTGTGTGTGTGTGTGTGTGTGTGTGTGTGTGTGTGTGTGTGTGTGTGTGTGTGTGTGTGTGTGTGGAGATGAATGATTTTGAGGCCATTCACACTCACTACACCTCCCACTGCCCTACTTTAGCATGCCTGCTGATGTCAGTCACCTTGAAAAAACCATTTGGCCATGTTTCAGCCGTATAAGCTCTGTAGGTCTTGCAATAAATGCATAATACTGCAGTGTAGAAAACTAGTTAGGTAGTTAGGTAGGAGCTCTAATCCTGATCCTACCAATGGTAATGTGTGTGTTTCTGTGAGAGACTGCGTGTGTGTGTCTTTTTTGACACCTGATTTTGTGGACATTCACACTTACTACACTTCCCTTACCCCTCCTTTAGCACTGCTGCTGATTTCACTCACCTTGAAAGATACCTTTGGACAGCTCTCCAACATGTAATCTCTGTGGCATGTGCAATAACTGTCTAGCGCTGTAATAGCAATACATAGTCAGGTAGGGGTTTGAAACTCAGTACTGGTAAGTGTGTGTCTGTGTATGCTTCATCAGTATCCTGTGTAGGTTATGGGCTGATTGTGTAAAGACAGGATCCATTGCAGTGTGAGTTTTGCTACATCACTATATTGAGGACTTTTTTATCCCAATGTCCACATTATAAGGCCAACAGTTTGCAAACACTGTAGAGGTTGTTGTAGACGATCCACGGTCATAAATGTGTAATGCCATGGGCAATTACTATTTGACAGTATGGATTAGTAAACAATACAGGCAACCGTTATAATAACCAGATACCACTCTCCACCCATGGATCATACACAAACATGCTTGGCTCTAACTTCCTTCCTTTCTTACTTTCTCTCTCTTTCTCCATCTCTGGTGGATGTGGAAAAGTTAATATGTTTTACATGGGCAGCAGCTTGACTTTTGTAGGTAATTCTCATGATCAAATATTCTCGTAGCAAAACTTCCGGACACCACCATGGCAAATGCAATATTTTGAAGCTTTTTATTCCACCATAAAAACAAATAAATTGATAGCAAAGCTTTGAGTAAGTGCTTTCAGGTCATAACAAACCCTTCTTCAGACAAATAGTTTACTCTCATAAAACAAGCATTTAAATAGCAAAACTTGGCACCAAAAATCCACCTTAAAGAGATACTGACCATTTACAAATGTCAGTATTGAGAGCACTTTATATTTGATCTCTTTCTTAACATATTAAATACTTACATATATTATGTAATAAAAACAATCCCCGGGATTCATGAAGCTTGCGCCAGGCGCAGGTGTAGCATAGGAGGTATAACACCAAATATGGCCGCCGAGCGATTCAGGTACGATCCAAGTCCACGTGCACTACTGGCGTATGCCAGATCTGCGCAGCCCTCAGCTTAGGTATGCTAATCACCCCATGCGCAGTGCTGCACCATGCAAATGAAGGTACATAGCGATTTATGAAGTGGTGCAGGTGTAGCGTAAGCCCACAGAAATGTAAACCAAAAAACTTGGTTTATATTTTTCCAAACAGAACATTAGAGCTATGAAAGTGGACCAGACTCATGTATTACAAAGTTAACATATGCCAATGGCTAAATATATAGCCAACGGCATAAGAAAAGATGCACAACACCTAAAAAACAACATTTAATGTCATGTCCACAGTAACGCAAAGTACAACCACAGGGCATGTGTGTGCAAACGGGAACACAAAGAAAATATATACAAATGTCATAAAATCGCAATGTAATACAAATCATGATTTCACCATAATACTCAAACAACCAAGCTGCAAGGGTTGCTAAGGGTCTGTGAAAGTGTTCGGCGCGGTAACTAGGAATTAGTAGTCAATGCCATGCAAATGAGGCAGGTAATAGTGAATCGCAAAAGTCCTGCCATACTAAGGATGTACCATACGGTGCAGCACTACAACACCGAGGAGTGGTTTAGAGGTATATATGACATCAGCAGTGGGGTGTGCCACCATAGCTGTAAGCACATTGGAGCAATGCAAATCCAGCCTGGCCATTGCTAAGCAAAGCTGCAGGACAGGGGTGGGGAGGTAGGCATAGCATCATTTAGCTGAGAGCACATATGGTGCCCAAAAGCGCATGTGTACGGGGATGAAAACATTCCCGAAACCCGATAAGTGGACGCACGCGCCACGCACCATAGCTCAAACAGGAAGGTCAGGGGAAGAAAATAAGGAAATGCCGCAGTAGGGTAATTGGAGTACAACTGAGCAATTAACACCTATTAACTCACAGCGGGCAATCGACAGCAGCTGGCAAGTCTGCTCGCAGAAACCTGCAAAACAGGATAGGGGAGGTGTTGGATTGCAAAGAAAAGAGAACTGTTATAGCAGAGCAAAGCAAACCTGCAGTAGACTGGCCATAGAACACATTATGCAAGATAAGCCAGGTTTAGGAAAGTACAAATGAAAGCAGGCTGCTGGATGCATGCCAGAAAATGGGAGGTGAAATGTGAAGAAATGTAAAGGGAAGGGCAAGAGGTAATCCATGGCAGCCAAATGTAATTCAACACCAAAGGCACCACAAATAGTAGTTCCTATCGTAAAATACATAAGATACCCTGTATGTACGTTCGTACATACACACCCTATGACATCATCAGTGTTCACAGCACAATAGCATAAAGTGTGAAAGCACCTCACACACACACCTGTGTATTCCCAAACACTGCACCATAGGTGTAAACATACTGGGAACTTTTACAATGTACATGTTGGGAGCTGCCATAGCTGTGATTCATCACCATGTGTTAGTGACTGAAGGTGTTGTGGAGGATGATGCTGACATCCACCACAGGCCCCAGAGGAGGAGAAGAGTGTTCAGACCAAGGGTAACCTACCAGGGGCTACATGATCTGGAGAAAGTAGAGTGTTACAGGGTGGACAGGGACATCTTACAGCTAATAGATGAGCTGTGCCGGCCACGCCTGAGATCCAGAAACAACAGAGGGGAACCCATCTCAGTGGAAATGAAGGCATGTGCAAGCTTGCGAATACTAGCCACAGGTACCTTTCAAAGGCCAACTGGAGATATAATGGGGATCTCACAGGCATCAACATCCAGGGTACTACACCAGTTCCTGGATGCCATGTTACCACATGCATATATATTTCCCCTGAACTCAGGAAGAGTTGGCCAGCAATATGCTTCTCTTCCACCATGTGGCACACTACCCGGAGGTACTGGGTGCGATAGACTGCACGCACATACATATCAAGTCACCACCCGGTGAGCATGGTAGGTGTTACATAAACTGCAAGGGATACCACTCCATCAACTGCCAGGTCGTGTGCCCAGGGCATTATCATGGATGTGTGTGCTGGCAGCCCTGGAAGCTACCATGACTCCCACGTCTGGCATGCCTCACAGCTGTATCAGGTATTTGTCAGGGGGGACATCCCACATGGCCACCTTGTGGGGGATGCTGGCTATGCACTGGAGCCGTGGATGATGACTCCCATCAAAAATGCACACACACCCATGCAAGAACACCATAATGAGGCACACGCACAAACCTGAATCATCATAGAGCATGTGTTCGGGATGCTGAAATCACGGTTCCATTGCTTGGACATATCTGGTGGAGCCTTGCAGTACTCTCCAGGCATGAATGCCCACATATTCGAATTATGTGCCATGCTACATAATATGATCCTGCGGAAACAGCTGCAGCAGGGACATAATGGTGAAGGCCCTCACAGCCCACTGCAATTGCCAAGGGCATCACAAGCACAAAGGGTTTCAGACCACGAACACCCTGTTCCAGCCCCAGTAGGCAGACAGAGGCATGCCCAATATGCCTATGCCTTGGCAAAGAGGGAACATATAGCACATATTCTGACAGTGTAGGCCCCTACGGACTGACACACCTACTCCACCTACACACACA
Source organism: Protopterus annectens (assembly GCF_019279795.1). NCBI lineage: Eukaryota > Metazoa > Chordata > Ceratodontiformes > Protopteridae > Protopterus > Protopterus annectens. The sequence goes on from NC_056726.1 coordinate 1,924,604,344, forward strand.
ATAAAATGGATGGCACACACACACGACCACCTGTAAATTGTAATGTATAGGTGGCCTACTGTGTGAATCCTACATAGGCAGCCCTCAACCATTGCACACACAACAGCTATTGGAACAAGTAATGTCAACACCTGAACAGTACATGCACCTATCAGCATATGTTGGTACTGTATGTATAGGTTCCTAGGTACATTGGTAGGTACACGCCCGATTGTCAAAGGCCATTCATCAATCGAAGAAAACAGTGTCTGCTGTCGCCACCACATCGAGTAACCAACCGACCCTCAGTGGAGCAGAGCTAATTGCGGGATCCATGTGTGTAATCACTGTTCCCCATACACTCTGCATGGATTCCCTGGTGTGTAAATGAGGGGCTCCATACAATGTAATCATGGATGTAGTGGCAAAGCATGGGGTGTACCCATGACAGTTATCTGTCACCCCAGCATGCTCCACCTATGGTTGTGGGAAGGTGTAGCACATTATAGTGTGTGGCTCACTGTGACATACATTCCCAATGCTGGGGCACATCCATTAAACATCACTTGGGCATACCATTCATCCATATGTAAACTAACTGAGTTACCCATTTGATTGCAGTATGGAGTAACAGCCGTAGTACAGTCCACATACAAAATGCCATAACATGTGCACAAATCCCAGATGCCCAAGTGGTAAATGCACTGACTGCCGTGCATGTTCCCGGTACCACGTCCTGCAAGGGACGTTACGTAATCCCGAAGGCACGAATAATGGATGGTGGATGCAGGTCATCAGATCAGGTTTAGCACATGTTAGTGGGAATATGCGTTGCCCAGTGCTGGTAAGCATTGTTTAAACATGACCATACAGATATGCGTGAAACAGGGCTAAGCTTGTCTGAGTATCGCACAGATCATGGTCAGTGATGTCCAGAATAGATGAAACCAGCATTATTCACCCCTGTACTAATAGTACCTGCTCTGAAGGGTAAAACGACCACTGCCAGGAGTAGAACACGCAATCATGTACACAATCACTAAGCTACCCAAGATGTACCAACAGCAGGTGTGCAATGTGACAGGTTCAAACACAAACGTGCAGAGTCCAGGAAACAGTATACACCGACATGTACACAATGAAAGGTGTATTCTCCCTCTCACTCTCTCTCATATAGATATAGATATATATATATATATATATATATATATATATATATATATATATATATACATAATTGAGATAGAAAGGGAGATAGACAGATATATGTTGATATATATGGATTCACCTATATCTGCAAATATATAGATAGGTCAATGACATGTACACAACCATGGAGGTAGAAATAGATAGGATACTGCCAACTATGGAATGTGTCACATACCGACACGTGTAATCAAGAGGCTTAAAGACCAAAACAACACAGTACCGGAACACTGGAACCGCGTGTAATATTATCATGATATTAAGGGACATTTAGTTATCGCTGCCAGTGTTGCAGTCCTCGTAGGTACTGTGTTCAACTGTGTTTGTGATTGCTGTAGTGTGTGTATGTGTGTGTTGAGGGTGCCATGTGCGTTTCCGTGGGACTGTAATGTATGTGTGTGTGTTTGCATCATGTGTCTGTTAGTGCTAACTCAGAGGTAGACCAGTACGGTAGGTGTGGTCATAGTTGGCCGTAGGCATACGGTACCACCTGTCCCACTTTAAGAGAGACAGCCCCTCCCTGGGCAGTTGTGTCCTGACAAAAAATAATAAAAAGGGCAAATGTCTGAGATTGTAGGACATAATTATGTCCCATATATTATGTAATAGCTGCATTAAATAGTTATGCCTGTATCTCCAAAACGTAAACGTTACATGAAACATGACAAGTAGCTAAAGTGCTACAAGAATAAGTATGTATTCAGGATAAAAGTATGTTCTATCCTGTGTACTGACCATGGGTATGTGTTGACCTGTAAACACCGATGTGTGTCCTGCAGATGTCCCACTATGGCCATTTGAAAAGGTGGCAACCCATACCAAAGAGGCTCAGTCACCAACACAACTGCAATGAGTGCAAATATCGGTGACAGAAATACATGAGACAGCTGTCATTTAGTAACATTCCTTTACATATCGCTGTATTTCCGGAGGTATGGAAATATCAACCTCACCTGCATACTATATAGAAACCAATTAACAATGGCTCAATGTATAAGCCCGTAACAACCATAGTTCAGTCTACTAAGTGATAGGTCTTCAATTAGGGAAGGAGCCCACACACATATATGGAATATGTAGGAATGTAGTCCCCACAAACCTGTATATGCTATGTACACCCACCTACATCTCCCCCACACCCGAAACAATTGCAATACACACTGTAATAACATCACAAACATCCACTCACTCAATTACATCTGCAGAACTGTTAACATACCTTGTGAGAGACACATTTGTAAAGACACCATGTGAAATTGTAGCTGTTGTATAATGGAACAGACGGCGATGTTACAGGATTTGTTTGCAATAGTCCCTTATCAGACGGTTGAGATGACAGGTACACTCACATGTAGAACCACATACTCTAGCCATCACACACAATCCACGGGGGGCATGAATTCAAAATATCCATGTCTCTACAAATATCAGTTGCAATTCCTCACAACAAAACACATACAGGCCGTCTCCCCGAAGGTAGGGCAAAAGGGCAACGCCCAAGTGGAGAATTAAATTATACCCCACTGTTGCCGTGGTGGCGAATGGAGTAGCTGCACAGCTGATGTGCATGTAATAATTTACTCAGGAACACCAATTGGCGGCAGGAAACCACATGTTACAGGTATCGACGTATATAAGGATGACTTGCCATACATTCAAACCGTATGCTCATACCATAGAACCGTTTAAACAGTAAAGGTGTAAGAGAGATATTTACGAAGATTCAGAACGCTAACAAGGTATGTAGAACACTCAGTATGTTAGTGTACGTAGAGCCTGTTTTGTATTAATTAAAAGTGTACGCAATGCATAAAGTGGGAAAAGGTATTCTGTAGTGATGTCTTGTTGAGCATAGCAATGCTTGTAGAAATTGTGTGTCCTGCTGTGGGCCACAAGGTAAACATCACATACACCACAAGGGATGTTACATGAGTGCTTTAAACAGAACAATTCCACATCACCCGCCGTCAGTGGTAGGGTATGTCCAACAAGTACGTGCCATAGCAGTGGATAGTATATGTTGATAGACTGTCTCAGTAGGCATGTGTATGGGCATATAACGACAATAACATGCCTAAGGTGGTCCTGCTGTGCAAGTATGCTTTGCATTATGGGATAATGTGTAAAGTATGTGTAATGTACGATATTGTAGGTAGATATGTCAGATATTCTACACAGAAACAAACTGGAACAACAAAAAACTGGTAAAAGACAAAAACGGCTGTTCCCAAGCTTTAGGAGTCCCAAAAATCCAAAAGCTGGAAATAAGCAAGCAAGTGGTAGCAAGCTCCAAGTTTTTAACACAATTTTTAATGAAAAACAACAGCGTTTTCACTACAGACTCAGCTGAAGCTTCCTCAGAATCAAAATTTAAAACAGTACCGCCAAGATTTAAATTTATAGTTACGTGCATTACGTTAACTAAGTAATTAAAACATTTAAAGGTGCATCGTAAATTTGTGCTTGATCTATTTACTTTGTTTATAAGCAAAGTGCATTTTATGTTTGTTTTTAAAAAGACTTAAACAATTATTAAAAAACATTTTAAGACCATAGTTGATGTGTGTAAAAATACATCATTACCAGCTAAACTCAATAATCCTATATAACCTGTAAGTAGCCAACCTAGTGTTTACATATGTTTATTCAGACTATACCCTATTGGCTGTAGTTGATAGGCACACATGAGTCTGTGGGTTATAAGTAATTGTTGTTGTGTTTGGTAATGGGGGCTGCCTCTGGTGCCTACACAGAGTATGGAGAGGTTCTGCAAATGTCGTATTCATACTATGTGTGGCCTGTGGTGGTGGAGATCTTGTGAGACTATGTGATGAGTGGGGTGTGTTGCAAATGTTAAATTTCCCCACATGAATGTCAGGTCCAGTCTGGGTTGGTGAGAGCATTACCCCCTGCATGGCCACATATGTGCATCTTCCACAGGCTGTAGTGTCCTATGTTGGGAGGTGAGCATTGACTGTGTACATGAGACAATTGCTCTATTGCCACATGTTTGCCATATTCATTATATAAACAGGCAATAGCACTGGTACGTGACACTTGGACATGCCTGCATATTCAACCATGTCTCACAAGATATGTGAGTTATGTGTGTACAACATCTGTTGTACTGTAAGCAAGCTGGAAATGTAAGGACAGACAGTGTACTTGTAAGAAATGAGTTGGAATGGATGTTATAGTAATCAGTAGCTCATGAAGTGCTCACATGTTCTGAACAAGTGCTGAGCATGAATATGCAATACAGATAGAGTGTTGGATAATATCAACCCACTGCAACCCACAAGTGGAGACGACAGTCATAATTGGAGGCACTGCACTATTACCCTGCTGAGTATGGTCTTCAAGTCTATGAACCTTTATCAACGTAGATGTTAGCAGTACAGAAGTAGATGACAGTACGCATGATTTCATACTGCATAGCATACCTGTGACAGGTCATAGGACATCATCACCCATACCGTGTTCCAGCTACACTGAGTATACTAGATGTACCATCGCATGTCACAGAGTGTTCTACCAGTGGTCTGTTGACAGAAGCAACACTACAAAAGGTGTCTGAGTGACATGTGCATATCACACCTGTGGCAGCTGCTGTAAAACAGGGTTAATGCTGTGTACTCCCGCCTCAGTGTAGCCCATACCACACAGACAAATGGGAGGCATCTGTGTATGTAAGGATGTGAATGTCCATGACCTAGGAGCAATAGCTGTCTCAGTGTTGTGGACAACATATAGAATGGGCTTTGTGCGTGAGATGTGTGACATATGTGGACAATCTGACAGCTGATAATAGCATTGTCACCGCTAGGCGAATAACCTTGTACCCATTAACTACCACCTAGGCAGCGGTCAACATTATGGACACTGTGTAAGGGATGGTGCTGTGCAGTTCACCTCCCTGAGTTTGTGACGTCTCCAGGCCTATTAGGTAGTCATACGAGGCACCCATGTCATGACAGGGTGCCATCCATGAGCATGGAGATCATTGCACAGGCATACTCAGCACTCAGGTGACCAATATCGGATCACATATCACCTTTAAGGGGTATTGGCCATGCGTGGATGGGCGATACCAGCCTTCACAATCCTCACCTCCACTATGCAGCATGCTGGCTACCTTGCATAAAGACATGTGCTACACTGTGATGTTGGACATGCTACACATACATATCCTGATCTGAAAGACATATGTCATGGACAGCCACCATCCTACTACAAGGATCACCACATGCTGGACAGATCCCTGTGCCATACATGTTACATACTCCTGCCATACCATGCAACCCTGTCCATCAAAGCTGCACATGTCATCTCTGTCATACATGGTGCAATGACCACATGGTAGATGTATTATTAACTGTCTGGATCAGTAATGTGGCACTGATGCACCTTGCGGTGGCAAAATGGCTGTCGGATACAGCTAGAAAACCTTGCCCGCACATGCCATAGTTGATAACCATCCCTGCGAATGATGTCTGGCTAGCCATTGTCCCATGTCTATCACATGTGCAACACAGGCGATACGTGGCAGGACGTTGAACTGCTGTACAGTGCCGTGTAGATATATATGGCAAAACACATGCATCTAAAGGTTTCCGTGTGTATGTGTGCATTGTCACTGCTCATATCCATTAAGGCAGTGTATGTGTTGATATGTGACATATACACAGCATCAAGGTCAACAGCATTACTCTGGACACATCCAGGCATGTGCTGATAGGTAAGAACACCAGTACAGGCAAACAGACATGCCCACATCAAGACAGCATTCACATGGAGTATGAACAATGTAATGAGGTGACACACATATATGGTGATGATATCCAATGCATAATGGGTGTGTGTCACAAACATGGCAGTCAAGTCAGTGTCATAACGATTTGCAAAGATAACTTTTCAGATGTACTAGATTTAATACAAATGTATGTGCAGTTGTATCTCTGTACATCTCTGTGATACTGTGACCTGTCTCCATCATTATGTCTTCCAGATAATGCCTCGTTCACGCCTGCCAGCGTATAGCTGCCAGTAGGATGATACCCTCATCCTGTACCTCTATGAGAACTATGAGGTGTTGCTCAGCCATGTGCCACAGCTTGCCCAGCAGTGTGATGACCTGTGGCAGGACCTTCGCAGGAGGGTTAATGATGTGGGTGGCCATAACCACACCTACCAGCAGGTGAGCAGACACTGCATGGACCTGATATGACATGCGAAACAGTGTGCCAATGCAATCACCAGGGAACAAGGTGGAACAGGTGGTGGCCCACCAACCCAGCCCCCACTCACACACACCGAGGAGCTACTGGCCAGCCTGGGGACACCCTCAGAACAGCATCCACAAACACTAGCTGCCATCGTAGAGGTGGGTGTCTCCCAACCAATGAGCCTGGAGTTGCCTGGTAAGTCACTACTGCTCATACGACTATTATATCCCATTTAGTTGCATGTGTCACTGTACAATATGTAATGTAACATCATATGCAAGGTATGTTTACACGCATGCCACATACTACAGTATGCTACCCTGTGTATGCACACATGTGCATATTATATGCCATTGTACAGGCGAATGTGTTAACATGCACAGTGCACCCTGTGGCTGTCATACAGTCATGGATAATGTTCAAACTGCTGTGTCACCCCTATACAGGTACCTCTGGTGTGCCGCACAGACATCAGTCTGTTGTAGGTGAGACAGTTATCAGTATCAGGCATGTTAATGCATATATCTATATGCCATGTGGCCAGTTAACACATGTACACATAATGTATGATCCAGTCACAATACACAGGTCGCATCTGTCATCATTCACACTGGCTACCCATGTGCAATATATACAAACTAAATGAAACACTGACATGAAACCACATTACCTGTCATTGCTAGATTTGTGGACAGCTGTGCATACAATGGTGGAGGTGTTCAGTGTAGACATATGTACTATACATTGGAACAATACATGTGTGGTACGCAAACAGTACCACACAGCAAACTGGGATATGGGCAGCCCACAGGAGTCACCATTGTGTAATATGCCCCTGATATGGGTGCACACATTGTGATGTGCCATCTGACATGTCCCAGACATGTAGTGTTCCAGCTGCAATATTGTCTCTTTATCCCATAGTACATACCCCACATACCAAACATACAACCCATTGTCTGCATAGCCCTGTGGACAGTGACATATCTGACATCTATGGGTGTATGTCATATGGGACAACACAGACATGTGAGATAGATGGCCATCACAAACATTTGGCCAACACATGTTCACACATGGCCATGGAAGATGGCCAGAGACATGTAGCCACACAGTAGTTGTGATGTGTATACACCCTGTTGCACATTGTCCACACATGGTCCAACTATAGCCTTAGTTGACTGATTATATAGTTGATGTGGAACACTGGACATCCTAAATGCCTGTGCACAGCTAGTGGAGGTGTCACTTAATTCGACTATACAAGATGTGTTGAACATCACGACTGTGTCATAGCATGACAGTAGTTAGCTGTACAGCTTCCACAGACATTAACACCACATCAGGCCACAGATACCGTACATTTCCCTTGCTGCTGTAGGACATCACTGTCCGCCGTGCACCTCGTGTGTGTGGTACATTAATGTCATGTGGGACATGGTGTATTGACAAGTCTGCCATGTGTGGACATGGTTGCCAGGCAGCTAAGACTTTGTAGTAGTTGGGCAAGGGTGTCATCCGTAGGTCTTCCAGTGACCTGTCACATGACACAGCATGGTTTGGTGTGTATACACATCATCGATGTGGGTCACAATCCACAGTTATGTAATGTGTATGCACATTACATAACTGTGGATTGTGACCACAGTCCACAGTTATGTAATGTGTATGCACACGCAGTTATGGCTATGCACTGTGTGCATATTACACACTGTATAGCACTATAGATACCTCATGATGTCATGCAATGGCACAGTGTCTGTACTTCACACTGTATAGCAATGTAGATGCCTCACACTACCTTTTAATGCTCATGCACATTTGCTAAAAGTGCATTCTATCTGTAGGGCATACAGACAACACTGCAATGTCATACCCATTGCAACGCTGTACCTGTGTCAGGACACCATTGTGTCAGACATGTATGTCAATGCTCACATCAGCAGATTACATGTCAAGGTCACTTCAGCCATGTGTACTGTTAACCTGTGCTGGTCCACATGGTGTATCACAGGGATGCATGCTTGCTACCATGATTGTGTGAACTGCATGGCTACTGATATGACACCTGCTTGCTGTTGTGTGCAACCCAGGGAGGTATGCTAACTACCACTATTAATGTCTGAGCTGCATGCCGTCTGCTGTATCACATGCATGCTGCATGCCGTCTGCTACTGATATGACACCTGCTTGCTGTTGTGTGCAACCCAGAGAGGTATGCTAACTACCACTATTAAAGTCTGAGCTGCATGCCGTCTGCTGTATCACATGCATGCTGCATGCCGTCTGTCAAATCACATGCATGGTGTGTCTGTGTTTCTGTGTGTCTGTGTGTCTGTGTGTCTATTGTAATGTAGAGTCTTTCTTTGCATTCACAGGTGATGTAGGTGCGTTACCCTCCTGTGGTCCATCTGATGTTAGTGTCCCCACAGATACTAGCAGTGATGACCATATGCATGAGGTACAGGCAGGGTTGTCAGGGGCTGAATCTGTGCCAATGGTTGCCATCCCAGCTATGTCCCCCTCTTCCCCACACATGGTTCTCATGCCAACACATACCCCATCACCAGTGGCCATAGAAGAAGGACAGTCAGCGTGTGTTAGCTCGGAACAGGAATGTGTGGTGGCTACTGAAGGTGTGTCTCCACACCATGGTGTCAGTGTAATGACTGCAGATGTGCCACACAGGCATGTGGGCAGTGCTGATCATAGGAGGACCTCTGGCAGACATGCAACTGCAGAACAGAGTGCAGCAGCTGGTGTCACCAGACGCATGTTCCAGACTGTAATGGCGGCACAGGCACATGCTGAATGGCAGAACAGTGAAGGGCAGAGGCTTCAGAGGGCTGATATCTGTACTCTAAATGACAACATCCAGGCACTGGCAAATGCTCAAATGCAGATTGCTGATGTTCTAGACAGGCGATTGGGTGACATGGTTGGAATCCTTGACCATGGCATGGCAATCCGTGAGCTTGAGCTGTCTGTGCTGGAACATCTGGTAGGAGTGAGGCGTAGGCCACGTGGATGTAGGCCAGCTACACCACCTAGTGCAGGTCAACGTGAATGAACCACCTCACATGCCCGCTTCCATAGTGCCGGTAGCAGTAGCAGTAGAGCTGGTGCTGCGCTGTCCACACCAGGACACAGCAGGCCACAGGGACATGGCCCTGGACATTCCCAATGGGGGCACGGTTACAGTGGACAAGTGTCATCAGACAGTAGCCAATCTGTACCTCCGCCTGGTAGTGCCCGTGCAACCCCTCGCAGGCACAGGTCACGTGGCTGGACACAGTGAGCTGTACATCATGGTCTGTACAATCTGGAGCTGTCAATAATACCCCTATGTAGGCCTGACAAAAGGCAGAACTGTGTGCACACATACACGCACACAGCAGAAACATCTGTAGGGCACCACAACAGCCACATGCATATCGACCACACATGTCTAATCAGATCACCGGACCTTACCCACACACATGATGTCATCCACTGGTGCAGCCTATGTCCCTGGCAAACATTATCACCCTGTGCACATGATGATGCCTGTGCCGCATCCCTGTCATCCACACAATTGGTGCAGGGACATGCTCATATGGTCTGATGCACAGGGTGAACAGAATAGTGACATAAGTGTATATGACATTAGTTGTGTACTGTTGACATGCACCAGACATACCATGTAGTAAGGTTTATAATGCATTGTTATATGGTCACAGTATGTGTCTTGGTAACAATGGTAACAGCATGTTGGTAATTATGCCCTGCTTCCCTCCTTAAGGTCCAATTGCATGTGCCATTATGTTACAGTGTTTGCAGTTGGACTGCATTGTTGTATGTTCACAGTATGTGTCTTGGTAACAACAGTAACAGCATGTTGGTAATGATGCCCTGCTTCCCCCTTAAGATCTACTTGCATGTGCCAATAAGTAGCAGTGTTTGCAGTTTCACATGTGTAAATGCAGAGTACTCACAGGCATGTATGGCAAAACCAGCATGTTATACGTAGCCTCAACCTCACTGTTAGAAAGGCTACCATTCCACAGATGTCCACACATCTACTGATCCAAAAGCATGCGGGCTGTTTAATAGGCTACAGTGGCTAGAGATGTGACATCCATACCAGGTCACATCACAGGTATGTTGACATGGTGCAGGGGGTTTACACTGTGGTCTGGCCATGATAACATTAGAGGCCACTTGATAGCATGAGGCCTCACTGTGTAGCAGTAATACCCTGTCACATTACAGGATGAGAACACACACAGACATACACAGAAACACACAGTAACATGCCCACACTCACAGGGTCAACAACACTATAATGCACACTCGATAGTGTTGAGGTGAGGACCCCTGCCTATGTGGTAATCACCCTCACAGTACTGTGCACCCACACAACATGACACAGAGAATGAACATGTACAGGTAGCCAGTAAGGCTGAGACCGATGGCATCAACAGGGTAGTAGACTGCATCACCATGAGGGGTTAGGGATCCTGTCTGTTCTGTATGGTAGCATACACCCTCACTCCATGCACCAGACAGCCATACATACACATACACACACACACACACACACACACACACACACACACACACACACACACACACACACACACACTGTGGAGTCCACAAATGTCATTCACATACAGATAGCTGACATGTGTGTGATACACACACCACCCCTGCCTACGTCATGCTTTCCACACTGCAGTATGTACAGATCTCTACAACAGTGTACAGGGGTGTGTATCAATTGGGATGTATTCCCGCCATATGTGGCATATATGGTCACACAAGCAAACACACATGGTGGTACTGTGAATGATACACCTGCTATACGATGATACGTCTGACAGACATGCAGCAGTATTGGCCGAATTATGTGTACCAACACTACATTCGGCAATTGTGCTGCTATATGCACAGGAGGCTGTAAGTGTTACAGGTGTCAAGTGACTTACTGTAAGTAACACCCTGACCGCTGTGTAGGTTGTATGTCTTCACCGTCAAGTAACAGTAACATAGCGTACTGTTTGCACATGTAGTGGTAGGATGGCTTGTGACACTCCTGTGAGCCGTCTTCAGCAAACATCCATCTGCAATGGTGGATCACCACTTTATGTACACACATCCATCCATACCTGATGTACATCCTACCGTACTGTCAGTATTTCACCATATACAAGTGTCAATGATGGGGCTGCATTGCAACTGCATGTTGTAGTTAGGCAGAGATGAATTACATACAACAGCTACTGCACATGCATGGTAGCTGCATGCACACCACTACATGTACATGTGTGTTGGTCCTACATGCCTGTCATGTAGCCATGTTTGTATGCATTGCAATTGTGGACATGTGTGAGGACATACATAACACATGGACTGTTGTATGATATGATGGTTGTCATGGGTAACTAGTACAGAGGGAATGTTACCTCAGTCAACATTGCTACCTTATGTACTGTTAGCATTCAACAGCCATGGACCTACCTTCCATGTGCATGCGTATGATTGCTGTAGCCACTTGTCTGCACGGAGGACAGCAAAAGCTATGCTATGTACATATGTGTGTGTGTGTGTGTGTGTGTGTGTGTGTGTGTGTGTGTGTGTGTGTGTGTGTGGTCCATGTACATATCCACTGCGATTACATGTATGTCATATGCAAACATGTGTGTTCTTTGGTATACAGCAACAGTCATCTGTTACAGCTGTGTAAGACCCAGGGCCCCGGTTATGTGTAGAGCCGACCTGGTTATGAACAGTGGTATCATTGCATTGCATAATACATGATGGAACCCTGTCAGTACATGTGTAGTCTGCACAGTTGCTGTATACCTATGTACAGTCCACTGGTCATGAGTCACATGGTGTTGTGGTAATGTATGGATGTGTGTTGCTGGTCCAAGGACATGGTGATGTCGGGGCTACATAGTAGAATGCGGCATTTACCTCTGTGATCTGCACTTGAGACATTTGTGATGGCTCTTGAGTGTGTACTGATCAGTACATGTGAGTGGCCTTCATGTACATGAGGACAGTAGCACCATACTGTGCCCTTCCATGTTTACAATCCATGTGCTGGTCCAAGAACATGGTGATGTCTGAGGGCTACATAGTAGAACGTGACATTTACCTCTGTGATCTGTACCTGAGACATCTGTGATGGCTCTTGAGTGTGTACTGGTCAGTACATGTGAGTGGCCTTCATGTACGTGGGGACAGTAACACCATACTGTGCCCTTCTGTGTTTAGAATCTGTGTGCATGCAAGAGAGCCCTTTGCTACTACTAAGTGTGTGAGCATGCCCAGTATGCCATTGTGTAGATGGACACACAGTACATTCCAAACTGTGCCCTTCCGTGTTTAGAATCCATGTGCATGCAAGACAGCGCTTCGCTACTACTATGTGAGCATGCCCAGTACGCCGTTGTGTAGATGGACACACAGTACATTCCAAACTGTGCCCTTCTGTGTTTAGAATCCATCAAGACAGCCCTTCACTTCTACTAAGTGTGTGAGTATGCCCAGTACGCCATTGTATAGATGGACACACAGTACATTCCAAACAGACGTGTGATACTAAGTGTGTGAGCATGCCCAGTGACACCTTGTGTCAGTGATGTGCCTCTGTGTATGGGCATGGCCATTGACATCCTGTATAGCGATGGTGGTCATCCAGGCAACAGATGTCCATACCCCATGTCAGGATGGATTCCTACATTGAACACACTGGTTGACTGTCTTGAAGGGTGTACTGTCTGTGGCGCATCTCGTATCTATGTAGTGTTGTAATAGTGCTCCGTAGATAGGCAGTTGCCCCGCTCACACCACTGCAGTGTGTTTGTCTACGTCTACCTTGGGACAGTAATATGCTTTTAGACTGCTCTCTCTCTATACATTCCCTATCGGCGTCTTTGCCTTTGCGGATGATGTCATCCACCTAGAAGTATGCATCTGGGAGTGCTGTGTTCCAGTAATCTCGGTAGCGCATTCTGTAACTGCGTAATGCTGTAGTGTGATAAGGTAGTTAGGTGTATGTTCGACTCCCAACCCTGCCATGTGTGTCTGTGTGTGCGTGTTCCCAGCTGCCTGGGGACAGAGTAATGCTTTTAGATGGCTCACTCCCCATACATTCCCTATCGGCGTCTTTGCCTTTGCGGATGATGTCATCCACCTAGAAGTATGCCTCTGGGAGTGCTGTGTTCCAGTAATATCGGTAGCGTGTTCTGTAACTGCGTAATGCTGTAGTGTGATAAGGTACTTAGGTGTATGTTCGACTCCCAGCCCTGCCAAATGTGTGTGTGTGTTTCCAGCTGTCAGGGGACAGAGTAATGCTTTTAGACGGCTCACACCCCATACATTCCCTATCAGCATCTTTGCCTTTGCGGATGATGTCATCCAAGTATGCCTCTGGGAGTACTGTGTTCCAGTAATCTCAATAGCGCATTCTGTAACTGCGTAATGCTGTAGTGTGATAAGGTAGTTACGTGCATGTTCGATTCCCAGCCCTCCCAAGTGTGTGTGTGTGTGTGTGTGTGTGTGTGTGTGTGTGTGTGTGTGTGTGTGTGTGTGTGTGTGTGTGTGTGTGTGTGTGTGTGTGTGTGTCTCCAGCTGCCTGGGGACAGAGTGATGCTTTTAGACGGCTCACTCCCCATACATCCCCTATCGTTGTCTTTGCCTTTGCGGATGATGTCATCCACCTAGAAGTATGCCTCTGGGAGTGCTGTGTTCCAGTAATCTCGGTAGCACATTCTCTAACTGCGTAATGCTGTAGAGTGATAAGGTAGTTAGGTGTATGTTCGACTCCCAGCCCATGTTGCTGTGTAGGACTGTGATTGTGGTTGGATGTCCCCCCACGCTATGCAGACATGTAGCAACTGTCAATGCCACATGACCATTAGCTACCCTGCAGACACAGCATGACACCTGTCTATGTAGAACGGAGGAGTCAGCAACACAGTACTAACTATCTGGACATGTGACACATGCGATACAGTTGACCATACTTGGCATGCTCACACACATGACGGTATGATGGTAATGTCGGTTGACAACATGCGTAACAGTCATACTGGGCATGATCACACACTGAAACACAGGACGGTCAGGCATGCATACACCAGTGGACCGGACATATCTGCCAGTACATTGCTATACTGTTGGATGACTGCGCTATATGGTGCGTGTGTGGTCTATTGTCTGTACATATGCCATGGTCTATTGTTAATTCACATGAGCTATGTGCGCAGGGTACTGCTACCAACACGTGAATAGGGTGGTTCTTTGTTTGTGGACAGATCAACGCCTTTGGATACGGACTGGGTAAGGCACATTCCAGCAGGTGGGAGCAGTTATGCATGGGTTTACACAGTGTTAAGCACTGCTGACCTCTGGTCACAGCACCTTATACATGTTTAGACTCCACTTTTCTTTGACAGTGCACTACTGGCATACTGGTAGACAAACACGCTTACAGCCGCTCGCTCACCGACATTTCCGCTTACATTTGTCACTCACGCTGGGTGTGTGCGATCCCTTGTGATGCGTATTACATCGGACTACATGACTACATTATCAGGTATGTGTAACCATTTTGCAACAGCAGGCATTCGACTGTACGGACTCAGCGGCCTGTCCAGTGACGTAATCATATTATATGCGTGTTCCTCATACGGTCTGCTCCCATCTGCCTGATACATGGGAACCAATACTCTGCAATGCTGACATGTGACTTGAGTTTGTTAATGCAGCTGTCTGCTGAGTCATGCTACCACATACATACTGCACATTGTCCACCTTTCAGATTGCACGACGGGAGACTGTAGGAGTGACACCTTTCTCACTTTGCATGGGACAGTCCTTCATTAGGCATATCTCATGTGACAATACCAGACCTCTCCACCAATCGGGGACACATTTCTACAGAATCAGGGACAGGTCAAGAAAACATCAGGGACACTTTTACAAAAGTAATGCTATTAACTAGAAACATTGACAGAATCAGAGCATATGACTCAATACACATATTCTGAAGTAAAAGTAGTTTATAACTCTTACTTATTGTCATTAATCAGTAAGTGTAATTCACCACCTTTCCTTCAACAGTCATTAATTTTGGGAGGGATTAAGAGGGACAGAGTTAAACTTTCAGTCAAACTCAGGGACGTACCTGAAATGCAGGGACAATTGAGAGGTATGGACAATACTCTAGCCATTGCAACTGTCCTGATTAGAGGACATTCTCATATTGTACATGTCTGTACTGGTTGTTTGTTGCAGGTCTTGTATACCTGACATGTCAATATGTCATATCTAGTAGCATAAGCAACTTTACTGCTGCTAGACTACACTTTGATTTGTGCCGATATGTATATTACTGTACTATGCATGGCTGTAGGTATGTTCTGCCCTGGTACTTCTGACATTTCTACAGAGCAGGTTCCACTTTGGCCATTCAGAATGGTGGCGGCCCTATAGACCCTATATGTAGAGCTATCACATGTGTCAAGGTAACACATACCCACAGCCAGTAGTAAATGGATGACTTCCACGGTTTGCATATGTTAAGGTTATTCATGTAGCATTATAACTGATAATACTGTTTCCTATTACATGTAGCTGTTTCTGATACAACAAATTAATGTCTGACACCACTACACACACTATATAGCCTCCATTCCTGAACTCACAGGCCATGTACCATAACTGTCATTTTGCAGGACACAGCTGCCCATATAGGTGTGTCCCTCACAGGCATATGGGTGATGAACCACTTCTACTATGCTATCATCTACCTAAGGTGGTCAGCAAATTATGCACTTTCCGTCAGTAGTAGAACTCACATACCAAAGGGTGTGAATGAACATTGTATCAGGAACAATGCATAATACCCTGTGGGACACACTTAGATGATTGGTTCTATTAACCAGACACATTTACAGTTACAGAGCATATGTATTCATTCACGTTTGTCGAGGCACATGCTGTTTATGACAAATACATGTTGTCATCTGTCATTACCTGTATTCCGCCACCTGTTCACCTAATATCACTAGTTCTGGAAGTGTTTAGTTGGACTTTGTTACATTCTGATACATAACTATGGACGTCCATGCTAATCAGGTAAACGGCACTGATTTGGTCTCTATGTATTACCCCAATGGTTTACAGACTATCCGGTAGATGTGCTCTTCAGGTTTGGGAGGTGTAGGCATATGCTATGCCCACATAGGAATATTAATGACTTCCACTGGGCTGGCCTACTACATCTCTGCCAACCAGCACCTGCACACTTAAGCCCATTATTGCATACCCATGGTCCACCTACCTGGCACCCCTCTACAGCAGTCGTGACAAATACTGCGAGCGCAGCTGGGGTATGAGCACACCCCTACAAATTGCCCACTCTCCCCGTCTCGGGACACATGTTGTACGTTTTGTCAACCCATGTATTATCACACTTGCACAACCTACTGTTCCATGTACACCTACATCCTGCTCATATCAATGTCAGCAGATTCACACGTACCCTGAATTTTTGGTGTCCCCCAAGGGACACCATTATCCATGTTTAAAGTGTAGACATTGCAGATCTCTCCCACTGGTACTTTCCTACCGGTGTTTTGGACAGTGGCAGTGTATTGATCTGTATTGCCTGTCTGTATGTCTGTTTGGCCTAGCTGCACGATGTGGGGGGTACAACGTTTATTTATTGCACCTCCCAGTCACATATGCCCAGGTTGTAAATATGTTACCCCTAATTGCTGTGAGGTAACCTATTTATCTACATGTGTATATCTACACTGACATATATATTTTGTTTTGTGTGTATGTGTATATATCAATACCTGTTGTTTGTGTATATATATCTATCTATCTATATATCCGTAGTATAGCCTTGTGTGTGTGTATATATATATATATATATATATATATATATATATATATATATATAGATATATAGATATATATCTATATATATCTGCATGAATATATATGTGTATGTAAATTAATATAGATATATGTATATATACATTTTTATCTATATATACATCTGTGTGTCCGTTAACCTATACATTTCCCAGACATGGACACTTACACATGCGTATTGGGTTTTATCTCTGCTTCAGCAGCATACTATTGCCTTAGTCATTATGACACCGACACTTCACTCCAGTGAACTTGTGATCAGTATAGTGCACTTTATACAGCGGGCAGATGTCGCACGTTTTTCATGTCTGGGGTGCCGCTGCTAACTGGGATGTGATACAGTGTTATTCGACCTATTACTCATATGCACAGCCTATTATTACTGCTACTGTGTTTGTTTCTGTGCACATTCATATTATTACTGTTGATAGGATGAGTGTTTGTGTTACTGTGCCTGTACGTCAACATATTGTTGTGTTCATGTAGTTGTGTCTTTCTGCTTTTCCTGGTTTGGGGTTGTCACAGCAGAACTCCGTTCTGCTCATGGGTGGCGTGTAGGTTTTACGTGCCGGGCTGCC